>NC_091437.1:147031129-147331394 GCF_964237555.1 Oryctolagus cuniculus
TTGAAATTCCTAAAGTTGTAAATTTCAGATTTCTAGTAATTAGAAAAGGAGAAATAAATTCAAACTGACATTGATTACTTACCAAAATAATACTTTGACATAGTAAAATTCAAACACGTTGGATCTGTGCCTCATCTGTGCCTCATAGGATCTGTTCTTGGCACAAAGTTTGTTATCGATCAATGTTGAATGTGTGAATGAATGGGATTAGTTGATCTTTTTCCAACACGTGAAATAAGACTAAGATCCATCTATCTCTACTTCCTAGTGAGGTAAATGTAAGAGACATAAAGGCTTTATGGTGGAAGAGGCTACTGACAACTTGAGACCACAACTGTACTTCTGAGAGAAGTCACTGGGACGTTCTCTTCCATATTCTGTCCTCTTTCTCCACTGCCACTGTTGTTCATCGCCTGCATTCATGCGTGAAGGGTTATTTTAATGATTTTCTAGCTAATATTTCTGCCTTTATTACCTTTTGTTTCAAAATCTTCCTTTCTTCTTTCCCTCTCTTTTATATTTTACCAAAAAAGTGAGTTGTCAGGGCCCTTGTTTTGAGCTCTTATGGCATTCTACATTCATTTTTATTTGAGCACTGAGTTACCCGATTGTTAACACTTTGAAAATAGGCACAGGGCCTTACTTATTTGCAATACTCAGAGCCTAACTGGTTCCAGGCAGTAGTCATTCTTAGCTGTCAATTTGTTGAACTGCTGCTCAAAATCACTTCTACCTTTGTCAAACCATTGTTATATTGAGTGCAACTGAGTCATAACAAGTAAGTGTACTGGAATGTGCGCTCGGATAAAACCAAGTGTAGCTTCCCCAAAATTACTTTTAGGCTTTAATCATCTTTTATTAATATGAACAAACCTTAGGTTAGTGGTGTCCTCTTAAGTCCTTGATTATCAATGACACTCTTACAAACTAAAGATAGGGGATTCATGGGCAGAGATACTATCTAAGGAAATAAAAAAATCACTGGGAAGACAAGTACAAGGCCCACTTTTCCTACTTCCACTTCTTTGGAGCTGAATGATATAATAACAAACATTTCCTAGTTGTATATCTACTAAAATGTTAATTCATTTTCTTTACAAAATCATCCCTGTTCAAATCTTAGGTAAATATTGGAAATGAAGAGGGAGTTAGTAAGTCAGTCAGGCTGTTTCTCTGGCCCCTTACATAAATATTGAAATTATCTGTCACTGTGCCTCTCTTCCTCCCTGGAACATCCACACCTCAGGGAATAGGTCTTCTCTATTTTATCTGGGAAACTTCTATTGATCACAGTACCTGGCACATAGCAGGTAGATATTTGTTGGATTGATCAGCATGTGAATATCAAACCATGGCAATGTTGCAGCACTGACTACATTGAAGTGTTGGAATGGAATGGGGGAGGGGCCTCAAGCTCTCCTACAGAGATATGCAGGAAGCTGGGGGTGGATCCTCATGCAGGTAGAAGCACAGAAATAAGGGTGAAGCTCATATTTGCCATTCAGTTTTATTTTGGTGGTCAACTGCTCTGGACTCATCATCTTGTCATTATATGGACATCAGGCTAGCATCGTTTTTGTTGTGAGATAAAAATCTGCTCTAACAAGCCTTTGAAAAGGTATCATTCTTCTGAATTAATGCAAGTCAAGGGGTGTGAAATATCAGGAAATGACTGAGAAAATACTGGCTTTACTGTAGGTATACACCTTAAATGTCACTTTTTTCCCCTTCCTTTTTTTGGAACTCCATTTATAACTGTCTTCAAATCTCCTTTTCTCTCTTTTTAGATTATTCTTGGTGGATGATAGTGTGATATATACATTCTTAAGTTTTTGTGTCTCAATTATTAGGCAATTTCAAATTGGTCTAGAAAATACATGTTTTCTAGGTATTTGACTTGAACTTGTTATTCATTACAATTTTAAAAGCGCTCAAACTTCTTATTTTAGTTAAGAAATAAGACAACTACTTTAGCACATAAGCATATATTTAAGATTGCAGATTTTTAATATTGCAGATATTTAAGATTAAGATTTAAGAAATGACCACCAATTTTGTTACAACAAAAATTAAGTAATACTCCAAAAGCAACTCTCCTACCCTCGGCATTTTCCCCAATATAATTCCCTTCCTCTTCCATCTCAAACTTCTATGCTGTATTTGTTTTCTAACGTTGATGAAGTGAAGGAATATAAATTTAGTATCTGAAGTTTTCATGGGTCAAGAGTCTAGACGTGGTTTAGTTATGTCTTTTGCTCAAGGTCTCTCAACACTCCAAGCAACATGCTGGCTGAGCTGCATCTTTCCGTTTCATAGAGCCCACGGTTCTTTTTCAAGCGTTTGTGGTTGCTGGCAGAATATAATTCCTTGCAGTTGTAGGGCAGAGGCACTTGTGTGTAATGAGTCATTCATCTCTTGCTGCTTTCAAGGTTCTTTCTTGGACTTTGAATTTTGGTAGTTCGTGTATGTTGTGCGTAGATTTGTATCTCTGTGTTTATCTTGCTTGAAAATAGTTGAGCTTCCTAGATTAATATGTTTCCTCATGGTTTGGTTTTTCTTTCTTTCTTTTTTTTTTTTTTTTTTTTTTTTTTTTGACAGGCAGAGTTAGACAGTGAGAGACAGAGAGAAAGGTCTTCCTTTCCATTGGTTTACCCCCTAAATGGCCACTACAGCCTGCACACTGCATGGATCCAAAGCCATGAGCCAGGTACTTCCTCTTGGTCTCCCATGCAGATGCAGGGCCCAAACACTTGGACCATCCTCCACTGCCTTCCCGGGCCACAGCAGAGAGCTGGACTGGAAGAGGAGCAACTGGGACTAGAACCCGGCGTGCTGGCACCGCAGGTGGAGGATTAGCCTATTGAGCCGTGGCACCGGCCCCAGTTTTTTTTTTTTTTTTTTTTTTAAACCATTATTTCTCCAAATATTCTTTCCACTCATTTTATTCTGATTTCTTTCTGTGGCTCACATTATTTGTTTGTTGTTATATTCTATAGGTCTCTGCGACTCCACTGATTGTTTTCTTCTTTCTGTTTTTTTTCTATTCATTGTTTGTCAGGCCAGATTATCTATATCAAGTAATCTTTCAGTGTTTAGATTCTTTGTTCTGTTGTTGATCCTCTCTAGTGAATATTTTATTATAATTCATTTACTTTCCAACTCTAGAGTTTTTATTCAAATTTTTAAAATCTCTACTTTCTTATCAATATTCATCTTTCCCATTTATTCTTTTAATTCTTTAGACATGGATTTTTAGTTCTTTGAAAATATTTTATAGCTAATTTAAAATTTCTTGTCTGGTAAATCCAATGACAGGGCTTCTCACAAATAGGTTCTACTGTAGATAAGTCGTACTTTTCCTTTTTTTTTTTTTTTTAAGATTTTATTTATTTATTTGAGTGGTAGAGTGAGAGGGAGAGACAGAGAGAGAGGTCTTCCATCCGATGGTTCACTCCCCAAATGGCTGCGATCGCCGGCGCTGCGCCGATCCGAAGCCAGGAACCAGGAGCTTCCTCCGGGTCTCCCATGTGGGTGCAGGAGCCCAAGGGCTTGGGCCATCTTCCTCTGCTTTCCCAGACCTTAGCAGAGAGCTACATTGAAAGAGGAGCAGTCAGGACTAGAACCTGTGCCCATATGAGATGCCGTCCCCACAAGCGGAGGATTAACCCGCTGTGCCACAGCGCCAGCCTCAAGTCATGCTTTTTTTTCTATTCTTTTCAAATCACATGGTTTTTAAAAATACTGGACATTGTATGTCATAAATTCATACATAAATTAAATCTTCCCCTGGGCTTATTAAGGTTGCTATTGTTGCTATTCTTATTGTTATTGCATTTGTTTGTTTAGTGATTATCCTGAAGTAATATTGCAAAGTCTTTATTTTTGTCATTTGGCCAGTGAAGTCTGTGCATGGTTAGTTTGTCAGCTAATTCCTGGACGGAGATTTCTTTAAATGTCTAGAACCAATACTTTTGCAACGCTTTGCCGAGAGGCCGTGTGCATGTTTGGGGCACATCTTCAGTGCTCAGGCAGATAGTGCATAATAACTTTGGCTTGGCCCTACTTCCTGCACATGTGAGTGTCAGGTGCATAGGAGGGCCATGGCCTTCCTGTTCTGCCGTGGATAGGATAACAGGGCATACACATCCATGTGATGTCAAAGTGTTTGACAAGTAGTTTCAGAGAAATGGTTGCTCACACTGAGTGAACTCTGGACCAAGAAAAATAAAGAAAACTCTGTGAGTGAAGATTTATGTGGGACTTACAGAAAATCAAATACCGACAATTCTCTGGGAATGCTGTTGTGGGTGAAGTTCAAACATTCTCTGCCCATTCTAGTGATTGCAATTGCTAAACTGCAATTTTTACTAAGTGTCTGTTGGTTTTTAAGATTTATATGGAATTAGGGAGTGGGATATTGGAATAGGGCAACTTTAAAATGCCAGTTTTTGACTGATAAGCCCATGAGAGCATTTCAGGCATGGAAAGCCAAAACACAGTGGCAAAAAAAAAAAAAAAAAAAAAAAAAAAAAAAAAAAATCCTACATGAAGGATCTCTGTGAGTGAGATTCCAATGGAAAGAATGGGCCATCAAAGAAGGATGTACTTTTCTCTGAAGGGAGGAGAGAACTTCCACTTTGTCAATGGCCCTGTCTAAATACTGAATAGTTTGTGGACTCAAAAGGCTTCCATAGCCCTGGCAGCTCACGTCAAGAGCCTTAGGTGATCACTGACATCATAAATAAGAGTGTCAGTTGTTAAATCAACAACAGGATTCACTGTGCACTTACTCCCCATGTAGGACTCTGTCGTTAATGTGTTGTACTATGAGAATTAACTGCAAAACTTGTTCTCAAACTGTATTTTATATATATATTGTGTTTATGTGTGTGTGCAAAATGTAGAAATCATTACTTAGTGTGGAGTTGATCTTCTGTATATAAAGTTAATTAAAAAAGACTCTTAATGAAGAATGAGATGGGAGAGGGTGTAGGAGGTGGTGTGGGAGAGGGGGTGGGAGGCCAGGTATGGGGGGAAGAACCACTGTATTCCTAAAGCTGTACCTATGAAATTTGCATTCATTAAATAAAAGCTTTAAAAAATGCCAGTTGTGTTATTCTTACCAAGATTAAGCCAATTTTCTTGAATAAATGCTCCCTGGACAGTGGTAAATCTTTTAGTAATTTCTAGAGTTTTCAAAAGTTGATTTTGATATATATATTTTTTTCCTCTGCTGTCATTGCTTTTATGGATGAGAAGACTTTTGGATTTCCTTACTTTCCTGTTGATTTCCTTTTTGTGATGTATTGATAAACAAAACATTTTAATTTTATTGTATATTGCTGGTTTAATTTTTCTTTGTGATTTTGAGGAATCTTTTTCTACCATGCAATCATAATCTAACAAATATCCAGAACCTTTTATTTTTCCTCTATGTTCTTGGGTTCCACTGATAAGATTTGGTAAATAGACATTCTAACTCACAGAAGAGATGATTATTGTATTATTGCTATAAAATTGATGGGCATCAGGTAGCAATAATCTAACCCTTAATTATGTATCAAACCAATGTGTTAAAAATTATCTATCTCTTCATTTCATTTGCCTCTCCAAAAAAACAAAGCTGAGAATGCCTTCTAGAAATTCTCTTTAAATAACATAAGGTAAGAAATCACAGCTATACAGGAATAGAACAATGTAGAATTTGCATAATGTTTTAAATTTTTTTTTATTTATTTGAAAGGCAAAGTTACAGAGAGGGGGAAGAGATGAGAGAGAGAAAGAGAGAGAGAGAGAGAGAGAGAGAGAATTATCTTTCATTCATTGGTTCAGTCTCCAAATGGCTGTAACAGCTGGGGCTGGGCCAAGCTGAAGTCAGAAGTCTAGAACTGCATATGAATTTCCCACACTGGTGGTAGGATCACAAACATTTAGGCCATCTTCAGTTGCTTTCCCAGATGCATTAGCCAGGACCTGAATTAGAAATGGAGTAGCTGGGACTCGAACTGACTTTCACACGGGACGCTGGTGTCACAAGCAACAGCTAAACCTGCAATACCATACCGCCAACCCCTATATTTTTGAGTGAAAATGGAAAGGCATCAGCATAAGCATTTGATTCTTGTCTCTTACAATACTGAAGTTGAATCCATCCTTATTCAAAAATAACTGTAAATGAGATTGAGACTTGAGAAAATTATCATTCCTGATTTGGTCCTATTTCATCCCACCCCCCCAAAGCCCAGCCCCTTCGTGTTACTTGTGAGGTCAATGAAGCCCAAGATTCTACCTCCAGTTCATGAAAGCCCAGAATTAAAGTTTAATATTGACTCCTGGATGCGGTGTTATTCTCCTCTCAGACCTTTTTTCTCAATCACACCTCAAATAATCGCTTGCTAGCAAGTATTAAAGACTCTTGCTCTTGCTGGATTTAAGACATAATTCCTTTGCCCATTTGAGTAGTCTTTTATTTTTGCTGAAATGGTATCCTCTGTTCACAGAATTTTGCATGCCATACTGTACAGTGAGATCCAGAAGTGTCCACCAGAGAAGATAAAAGAGCACAGTAAGAGATTATGAATCTAAGAACAGAGGAATAGACTAAATCTGTTAAAGAAAAAACTTGCTCATATTGGTAAGGGTTGCACCACGGTAGACATTTTTGTTTCTGACAAGGTGGACTGATAATATAATTTTTTCTTTAAAAGGAGATTGCTTAAATTGGCCTATGATTTCCCCATACCACTTTTTTCCCCACACACTTCCATAGTGATTGAGAATCTCCGCACTCATAGTCCTAAAGTTTCCCCTGATTTCGATTTTACTAAACAATCCCAGCAATAACAGAGAACATTTTGTTGTCAGCCACATGTGTAAGGAGATAAGAACACCAGATTGGAAGCTGCTGTATAAAATATTATCCACATATCTCAACAACCTGAAATGCATTTCAAGAAAGAGCTCATTTCCAGCATAAATGCTCATTATGCCATTTATGAAAAATATAAAAACAAATTTCACTTTAATTTTTTTTTTGTTGTTGTTGTTGTTGTTCAGAGAGAACTTCTCAGGGTTTTGATGTATTTTAAGGACCCAAGATAGCAAATACTTTCTGATGGGGGCCACCTGCTCCCCGGGTTCCCTAGGAAGGCTCCTGAGTGTCCGCCATCCATTCCCCCGTGGTTCCTTATGTGGCCGCTTCTATTCATGAACACCACTGGAGGTCCTCCCCAGCTGCACTTCCTGTTTTAACTGTCTGGGTCTTTTCCTTTACTAGCATGGAAGAGGTTTACAAGCCTCTCCAAGGGTGGTCGAAGTGACTGTTTTTCTTAGTTGAACATGCAGTCCAGACCAAAGGAGACCCCTCCTTTTCCAGTTGCCTAATACTAGAGGAAAAACTGCCCAATGTGCTGTGTCTTATTCATCTTCTTGCTTCATACTATGGCTAGAAACATTTTATAATTTCTGTGTGTGACCCCATATTCTTTCTTCTTTTTATAGGTGATTTTTTGTTTAATCGATTCAGTAGTTTTATTTGATGTGTTATCAATGGCTAATTTTAAAAATTCACACTTTTCTGAAAAGTCAACATCAAGTATGAACTATAAAAAGCCCATGTGATTTTTTAATATTTGCCTGAGCAAAGCATACTTAGGATAAAGACCAATGTGCTTCCTTTTGCTCTGTGAAAGTTATTTAGTACGGGCCAGTGTTATGGCATAGCAGGTTAAGGTATTGCCTGTGATGCCGGCATCTCATATGGGTGCTGATTCGAGTCCTGGATGCTGCACTCCTGATCCAGCTCTCTACTAATGTGCCTGGGAAGGCAGCAGAGAATAGCACAGGAACCTGGGCCTCTGCACCTATGTAGGAGACCTGGTAAGAGCTCTTGCTTCTGGCTTCAGCTATGTCCAGCCCCAGCCGTTGCAACCATTTGAAGAGCGAACTGGAGGATGGAAGATACCTCTCTTTGTCTCTCTCTCTCTCTCTTTAACTCTGCCTTTCAAGTAAATAAATAAAGTCAAATATATATACATATATATTAATAAATCATGATTTTTCCTTTGCTGAAATTTCTGGAAATTTTGAGAGCTTTTTCCCCAATTATTCTAGAATTCTGTTATGACATTCTTTCAATTTATTCTCTGTCCATGATTCTTAATCCTTTCTCAGTTGCAGAAATCGTCAAGAATTTACAGAAAGCTGTGAACTCCTAGAATAATGCACATCTGTGTGTACATTTTGAATTTAATGCAGGAGCTTTTGACTTTCTTTTGTGGAACTGTGGATTCTGTATTTTCTCTGATATGTCTCTCTAATATAATTTTTCTATTATATAAAAAAAAGATGATTAACTTTCTGCGTTTGTGGAAACAATGTGAAAAGGTGCTTCACATTTCTTTGGAACAAAGATATTTTGAGTAAGTAGGAAAGATTTTTTATTGGAAAGTAAAAAAAATTCTTTTGAAGAATACATTTCAAAATAGAAAAAATAAATTTCTATAGGTGGATAAATTGATATGACTACTTTGAAAATTATTTTATATGACTGTACAAAGACAAATTTTCACATATCTCATGACCCACTCTAAACAAATGCAAAAGAAATTTCTTCACATTTGAAGAATGTGAAGAAGTATATGTGCATAATATATAATATACACAAATGAGAGTACTTCAAAAGATTCATGGAAATTAGCATTGAAAAGTAAGTTTATTTTAACTCAAAAAAGTTTTGAAGACTATACATAGTGTTTTCAGAATGCACATTGTTCTATGAATTTTTGAAGTCCTCCTGGTAAAAGGAGAGAAGAGAAAAAGAGTGAGAGAGAGAACACAGGCGACAGAGTCCATTCTCACTATTTGTGATAGTTACATTCTATAAAGTTGTGAACATGGGGTTAGCAAATTCAGAACAATTGCTGCTAACATTAATACAGGGTTAGGTTTCTGTGGAGCCCCTGATCATGCTATTTTCATCAACTGATTAAATCTTAACCTTTATCTGTGTTTTGGTTTAAATATCATTTTTTTAATGTATATCATTACTCATTAACATTGAATCCATGGAAGACAGCCCCATCACTCATGCCTGACCAAAGCTTATCTATCTATATATTTTGCTATAATTTCTTGGTAAAGCACATTATAGCCTTCTTGTGATTAAGCACACTAGATAGCACTTTGGCATGACTTTTGGGACCATTTTGAATAGTAAAATCACCACTAAAAATAACAAAAGTGCAAAAAATGTGGTACTAAATGGACAGCAAAGAGGATGCTTGTTTACAGAATAAGGAAAACAAGAAGGTGGGGTGTTATCTTGTTCAACTGCAGCTGGGATCCTGCACATTGGGAGACCCAAATTTCTTCCTGTTTGGCATATCTGAATAATTGTGGAAACACAGTAAGTATCTGTTCAGGGCTTACAAACAAATTTTAGGGAGTTGGTGAATTTTGAAATACAGAACATGAGAATAATGAGAATGAACTCTGTGTGTGTGTGTGTGTGTGTGTTTGTATTAAAACCTAGAACATAAAGTAAGATGGTTATAAACATAAAGTCTGTTTATGTTGTACTTCAGACATGCCAAACAAAGACAATTTGTTAACAATTTCACAGGAAATCTAATCACTGTAAGATTTCATAACTGCTATGACAAAACCTCCAGCAGGTCACATTCACTTTGTACAATTGTCCATCAATTTACACATTCTCCCTATCTCTTCTACAGCTTCCTCTCTATTAGTTCTCTTTGTATTTTAGATAGCTAAATAATTCCTCCTTTTTTTTTCTAGGCTGAGACTTTTCTGCCACACTTAATTTTGCTCAGAGTCTTAGAATTCCTGTCTACCAATGTGGGCAACTTCTTTGTCTCAAAGAGTGGTCTCTCTTGAAATAATTTATTTTCTGCTTCATCAAATTTATGTCATTTATTAAAGTACCTAAAAATTGTTCTTTGTCATGACCATCACCATGATCCATTCATTACAGGATGCTATCACCTGACATTTATTAGGCTTTCCCACTCATCTCAAGATATGTATGCTAGTATTATGAAAGATTGTATTTACCACCAGCAGTGGTTGAGCATCTACAATGCTCAAAACCATGTACTAATTGTTGATGGGTTCATAACTATGAATAATGTAGTTTTGTCACTGACCCTGACACCTAATGAGAGAAACACACATGAAATGAAGTAGTTTAACCTAAGACAGTGTGGAGATACAGAGGCAGTGAACTATTAAGTCTTGGGGGCTGCAGATTATGACAGTTTCATTAATAGGGTGATATTGCTGCTGGAACTTGAATTTTCCTATAATGATGACTTGGTAGAGCCTGTTAGGATTTTTCCAAAGCAATATCTGAGACATTTCCAAAGCAATATGTGAGGCAGTAGCAAAGTGATCCCTGGAAGAACAAGAAAGGGAGTAGAGTATAGCAAGGAAAGAAGAAAAACAAAATGAGGAATAATGATTCAGTTTGATGCTGTTGGTAACAAGAGCTCAGTTCTACTCAAATCTCCAAGAGGTGTAAGGAACTGATCCCTAATTGTTCGTTCAAAGGCTGGGAAGCTAGAGAATTTTCCCAATCATTCCAGTTCCCCATGAATTGAAGAATGTCCCTTAGGTTATTCACTTCCCTATTTTTCTTGATGCATGTGTGGCAAGGTCAAATGGATTCTTGTGGCACCAAAGATGATACTGCAGAGAAAGCAGGGAGAAGTATGCTTGAAGAATTTTGTCATCAGATGCAAGGAAGAGCTTCCAGAGCCCAGAGCTGTGGCTGATATTTGGGTGTCTGAAAGGCTAGACCTTGGGGCACTGAAGATACTTGCTGGAACAAAAGGCTTCCCAAAGTACTCAGTATTGGAAACAATGGATCAGTTATGATATTAATCAATTAATTTTAGGTCTCTCCAACCTTTTCTCTCTACTTGGATCTCTTTTCCCTTTCACTCCTCACTGTTTGCCTAAGTTCTACCCTTCTTTCAAAGCCCAAATAGCAGGCATATTCTAGGATAGTGTGTAGCACTTGCTAAGTGGTCAGTGGTGTTTGCTGAATAAACGGCGTATTTATTGTGATATAAAACTTACAAGTCATTGAATTTATTGCCTAAAAACCTTGATATGTATGCATCATATATCCGTTTTCTACACATATTCATGTGTTAGGTTAACAAAGTTTATGAATGTTAGACATTGTACAGGATGACAGAAGTTAGTATAGAAATCAGCTTCTGAGAACTTCAATTTTTTGTCACAAACGTCAGAATTTGTAGGAACAAAATGAAATCAGGAATGTTTTCTTGCAAACAATGCCTCCTAATTCTTTATCCCATAACTCTAACATGTAAGTCTAATCAATTTGCAGTCATCTCATCAATCTTTAATTTGTATATGACACTGTTAATTTTTCACTTGTCACAATGTATGATTTTAGGTAATTTCAGCTTTGATATCTTTGTCTTGTCAGATTAGCCCTTGAAAACAAGAATTATGGTCTGATGCCTCCACATCCTGAGACGAAGGCAAGACAGTGATATTTCAGGACCTATTGTGGTGATGATTTGACTTTCATAATCTACATCAGCATATCCATTTTCCAATTAAAGAACCATAGAAAGAATAAGATGTCATCTGATGTGTGCAGAGTTGGTATATGAATCTTCACTTTTGATGAAAACACCAGAGCTTTGTTGAAAATAGTTAAATAGAAATGCAAAAGTACAAGTAGACAAATAACCTTCCGCATTTGAACTCAGACACAAGACATGGTTAGAAGGGACCAGGCTGAGAGAAAGAATATACAATGAATTTGAAGGCTTCTGGACACCCGTTGCTACCTCCTTGAATGCAATAGTCTAAAATACCTCTGGTACCTATGTCTATATCTAGAACCGTGCTGTCCAATTGAAATATAGAGTGATTCTACAAATTCAATTTGCAGAGTAATTTAAAATTTTCTCTACCCACAATAAAAATAAAAATAAAATGGTGAAACTAGTTATAATAATATATTTTATTTAAACCATTATTTCCAAATTATTATCAATTCAGCTTTTAGACAATGTAAAAATCATTAATGAGATATTTTACATTTTTAATCACATTAAGAATTCAAATTCTAGTGATAATTTTTTTCTTTTAGCATATCTCAGTTTGGACTAGTCACATTTCAAGTACTCAATAGTCACATGTGGCTTGTAGCTATCTTAGGATAGCATGGTTTTCCAGAATGAATTCTATCACTATTATTTCCTCTATGCAGGTGTTTCTGATATACACGTGTATTTATAGCAGTTTTCCTATTGTTCTTTATTCTGTTTTTTTTATTTTAAATTTATGTTTTAGAAGTTTCTTTCTTTCTTTTTTATTTGAAAGGCAGAATGACATACAGGGAGGGAGGGAGAGACAGAGGGAAGGCTGGAGGTGGAGAGGGAGAAAGAGATCTTCTATCTATTGGCCACTCTGTAGATAGCTGCAATAGCCAAGGCTAAGCTACTTGGAAGTCAAGAGCCAGAAATTCCATCTGGGTCTCCCACATGGGTGGCAGGGGCCTAAGTATTGGGACCATCTTCTGCTGTTTCCTCAATTGAATTAGCAGGAAGCTGGATTTGAAGTAGAGTAGCTGGTACTTGAACTGGCACTCAAACCAGTGTTCCAATATGGGATGCTGGTGTTACAAGCAGCGGCTTAATCTACTGCACTGCGCTTCAGATACCACCCCCGCCCCCAATGGCTTCTTAACTACTGTGCCAAATTACTGCCCTTAATTTTCTGTTTGAAATGAAATTTCTGGAATAAGAACTATGAGTCTTCATTACAAAATGTATCCAAATATACATATTATATTTCTGTTGGTTTCATGTGTAATTTTCTGACCAGAGTGGGCTATCAATATGGCTTATGTTACTGATTATTAGCTATATGTGCACATACAGATATAAATGAGTTCTTCTGCCTTCATAAGAAACTAAAAATAAATATCTATTGTTAGATCTAAAAGAAATGGACAATTGTAGGCCTTCCAGAGAAACTATTTTTATAAATATGACATTTTATTCTTTTTTATCCTAAGTTCATGCTTTTATAAATGTTAGGGAAAAAAGATAAAATGCTTGAAAGCTTTTGATTTGTATTTTCATTTTGGAACTAGAGAGACCATAAGAACTGCATGAACTTTTCTGTCCTTTTCACTGTGTTGTGTGTTTGTACTTGGTCCCTGGCTTAGACCAGGGCCTTGGGAAAAAAAGTAGGCTAGAGATTAAATCTTGGTCTTTTCCTTACTAGTTTTGTGATTTTGAGATTTTTTTGTTTATATATATAAATCTTTGAATGTTTTGCTGTATCTTTTAAAATTTCCTTCTTTGGAAAGTTGATGTATTCCTGTTGGTTTTTCCTCTTGAGGGTGTCTTAATTTAGTTATTTTTCACATTCCAACATTATTTGAGTCAAAAGATTGTCAATTCCTTTATGACTTATTTAAAATTATAATCTCTCCTGGACTATGCAACCCACCAACAATACCTTATGTGTCTTTTGCGAGAAATATTTATCAAACACCTCTCTGTTTTTTATTTTCGTAGGGATGAGCCACTTGCTTCTGTTGGTGATGGATTTTCATTTTAGCCACCAGGAGGTGCCAGTGATCTGTAAATTAGTTCAATCCCAAATGTCTTTTCTTTATTGACACTTTTCCTCTCATTTACCATCATCAATCTCAAGAGAAGTGGGATTACTTAAAATTTACTATCAACTCTCTTTCACCAATCACAGAATTGGCTAATTTATCTACTAATCATAAAATCCCTAGTACTGTTCCTGTACCAGATATTAGAAGTAAAGACTCTAGGTAAATGACGAGGACCAAAAGTCACATTATTTCACTTGTCCGTTGGGAATACATAGTGGTTGCTCCTATATAACCAATATTATCTCCTTTAGTCTCACTCTTTGTTTACTCAAATTACCACTTCCTCTCCTGCACACATGTTCCATATTCCTCCAAGCTCATTTCTTGTTCCTCCCCAACCAAGTTTTGGTGTTTATTAATGTCTTCCAACAATTCTTCCTTGATAACGTGCTTTGACTCTGATTTTTTGTATTGAATAAATCATTTCATGCCTATTTGCCTTCTATAATTCTGATTCAAATATTTCACCCATGAAACCATCCCTGAATAAAACCTTATGACTGTTAATCTACTGCCAAGTTCTTACCACCCATTTCCAAATACTAATTTTAAATAATTTCAACATGCTGATTGGGATGTTACATCGGGCTGTTCTTAAGTCTTTTCATGTGCTTATGCTATCTCCTCAAATAAATGATTAATTATTTATGGGCCAGAAATTGTCCTTTCCCCCGTCCTATTTCTTTTATGGTGTGAGCAATGTCATGGACACTCTTCTATTCAGAATAAGAAGTTATCATTCAGGGAATAATTACACACATTATGCTACTATTTGGAACACCCATTATTTCAGGTACAGAGTGTGCCTCTTCCACCTTCCCTCTCTTCCTCGTTTCTTTCCTTCTTTTTTCTTCTTTTTCTCCTATATTGTGTTAAATTTCTTTTTAATTTTTTGTTTATTTCATTTTATTTACTTGAAAAGTAAAAGACACACAAAGAGCTCCAGTTCATTGGTTCATTCCCATAAATGCCTAAAAGAGCCAGGACTGGGCCAGGCAGAAGCCAGGAGTTGGGAATGCATTCTGGGTCTCCTAAGTAAGTGTCAGGGACCCAAGCTCTTGAGCAACCATCTGCTCTCTTCCAAAATGTATATTAATAGGTAGCTGGAGGCCGGCGCCGCGGCTCAATAGGCTAATCCTCCGCCTAGCGGCGCCAGCACACCGAGTTCTAGTCCCGGTCGGGGCACCGGATTCTGTCCTGGTTGCCCCTCTTCCAGGCCAGCTCTCTGCTATGGCCAGGGAGTGCAATGGAGGATGGCCCAAGTGCTTGGGCCCCGCACCCCATGGGAGACCAGGAGAAGCACCTGGCTCCTGCCTTCAGATCAGCGTGGTGCGCCGGCCGCAGCGCGCAGGCCGCGGCGGCCATTGGAGGGTGAACCAATGGCAAAAGGAAGACCTTCCTCTCTGTCTCTCTCTCTCACTGTCCACTCTGCCTGACAAAAAAAAAAAAAAAAAAAAAAAAAGGTAGCTGGAATAGGGAAAGGAGAAAGGACTTGAAGCTTGGCAGTCCAATATGGGATGAGGATATCCTAAGTAACATTTTAACCACTATACCAAACACCCATCTATGCTAAATTTCTTTCTAATAAAAGAAAATATATTTTCTCCAATGTAGGTTTGGTTGAATTGGTAACAAAAAACTGCTCAGTAGGTAACTCTTAGGAAGACAGATTTCACAAAGAACAGAAAGACCGTCTTATTTAATTCTTACATTAAGACTGCAAGGCTTTGGGCCGGCGCCGCGGCTCAATAGGCTAATCTTCTGCCTGCATTGCTGGCACACCAGGTTCTAGTCCTGGTCGGTCGGGGTGCCAGATTCTGTCCCGGTTGCTCCTCTTCCAGTCCAGCTCTCTGCTGTGACCTGGGAGTGCAGTGGAGGATGGCCCAAGTGCTTGGGCCCTGCACCCCATGAGAGACCAGGAGAAGCACCTGGCTCCTGCCTTTGGATCAGCACGGTGTGCCGGCCGCAGCGCGCCAGCCGTGGCGGCCATTGGAGGGTGAACCAGCGATAAAGGAAGACCTCTCTGTCTCTTTCTCACTGTCCACTCTTCCTGTCAAAAAATAAAAAAAATAAAGACTGCAAGGCTTTTAAAACATGGAAAACCAACTCAGGAGAGTGCAAACTACTTCACCTACATCTGACAGCTGGGTGAGTGGTCCAGACAGAAGCTAAACCCACATCTGAAGGACACCACAGCCCATCCTCTTTGGGGCTTTCCGCAATGATTCCAAACTGGTTGTAAATTGAGTACCTCTCAAATTCTGATTAGTTTCTTTCTTATAGGAGAACAAAATTCAGTCCCAGGAGTGCACATATGCTTTCAGTTTTTCATATCTCTGAGCTTTTCGTGACGATTTTGAAATTGCCTAAATGTAGGCTCCTATTGACATACAGTTCCCTTTTATTTTGCTCATTTCTTCCTCCCCGTTTTCCTCTTTCCTCCCATTACTATTTCTGTCTTTATTGTCAGTACACCTTCGTTGTTATCAACAACATTTCTTCCTAGAACTAGATGAATAAATTGTTATTATAAAATAGTTCCTATTTGTTCCTTCCATTCTATTAGTAGCCACACAATCCTGCCTGTTTTAAAATAAAAATATTGTGTGCTGAATACATTGTTGTATAATACCTCAACAATATCTGCAAGACTGCTTCATCTAGAGTATAAATGAAAAATCACCATTTAGTAAAACATAGTTAAAGTTAACATATATGAAGAAAGGTAAGTGGATTTATTCTGAATCACAAAGCTTCCTCCAACATTCCAATTTTAAAATAAGAGCTCAGATTATAGGATGGTCTATCTTTTTTTAAAAACAGATTACTTATTTATTTGAAAGGCAGAGTTGAGAGAGAGAGAGAGAGAAGAGCAAAGAAAAAGAAAGAGAATGAGAGATCTTCCATTCTCTGGTTCACTCTCCAAATGGCTACAGTGGTTGGAACCATATCAATGTGAAGCCAGGAGCCAGGAGCTTCTCCTGGGTCCCCCATGTGGTTTCAGAGGCCCAAGTACTTGGGCCAGCCTCTGCTGATTTCCCAAGCAACATTGTCAGGGAGCTGGATTAGAAGTGGAGTGGCTGGGACTTGAACTGGCATCCATATGGGATGCTGGTGCCACAAGCGGCAGCTTTACCTGCCAAACCAGAGTTGGCCCCAGAATGGTCTATCTTTACTTTGCACCTTGAGGTAAAATAGAACCTATCAGAATGTATATTGTTGCATATTCTTATTTGGTGAAAACTTCCTGATTATTAGCTCAGCAACTAGATGTCCTTCTGTGAAATACCAGGGTGGTTAGCAGATTGGAAATACTTTTTTTTTGGCAGGACAATTCTCTCAAACTATTCTTCCTGCCCTCACAACTAAGTAACTATCATTTTTCAGTGAGTTGTAATTTAAAAAGCACCAACTCTGTTTTAAGACATAACTGGACTTTATCCTGCTGCTGACACTAATTGGATGATCCTAGGCCATTTTATTCAACCTCACTAAGCCTCAGTTTCCATTCAAATCATTCAGGGACTCTATTCTTGTTAGCACTAGAAGGCCTAAACTCCCAGAAATTATGAGGAGAATGGAGAAAGCTTGAGTTTGTAGAAGCTGCTGGTAGGCATCTCTTATGAAAAACAGCTCATCAAGCAACATCTGGGACATGGCCAGATAAGGCTATCCTATTGCTTTGCTATTTTAGCCAACCTGTATTCATGACTGCATGTGCATTAATGCCTTTCTTCCTCTTCTCCCTCCCACCCTGATCCTGTACAAAAAGGTATAGAAAGACTAGGATATGGAGTTAGTCCTTAATCAGCTCATCATCTATGACATTGATATTCCTGCCAGCTGTTATTAAATCCATCTCCTCTGTAAGACTGGCCTTCCGTGAAGAGCCAGTCTGGATACTTTTAGGGACCACTATTTGGGATAAACTGTGTGATAATTGCACTTGGCTGGCCACACACATTCTTACTCATCCCTAATCTTACATCCTCTCTACCCTTGGGAGTAGCATCTCTCTCTTAGGGTGTAATTACTGGAAAGGAAAGTTGGATTTATGATGCATAAACAAAACCCAAAGGACCCCAATAGTTCAATTGTGAATTTCTATATGAATAGGTCAATAATTATAAGCCTTAGTTGTTATGAAGCATTTCATAGATGTGGGCAGAGGTAAATTTTGAAAGTAAGTCAGAAGCATAAGGGAAACAGATGCTAAACAGTCAGGATTTCTGGGCCCTGACAAAAGATGGTACATTATTAGCTGCAGTGACCTACCCATGAACCTAGAATGAAGATAATGAGAGCAGCAATCATTACTTATTATGTCAGATATTGGCCCATGAGACTTAAACATATTTGATTTCCACAGAGATTCTGGGATGTAGGCATTCTCATCATTTTATTCCCACTTTGTGGATAGGTAAACTGAGACCAAGATTATAAAATTTGTCACAGTTACAAAGGTAATAAAGCTGAAGTTGAAATGCTAATCCACATAACTCATTATAATATTAAATTCCAAAGAAAAAAGACAGAAAATGTGAAAATCAGGAAGTTGAGAGTAAGAGAGAATCAAAACCTATATCAACAATCTGTTATTTTTTCCTAGAGATGTGACCCAGTTTGAAGAAAAAATATTTCTATGACAAATATGATATACTAATAGAAAAATAAAGCAGTGCGTGATTAAGAGGAATAATTTAATAGAGGAACTGGGATTTAGCAGACTGAATAAACTAGTCACATCTTACAAATAACAGGATAGAGCATTTACTAAAAATACAAACAGAAAGGATGCTCATGGGCTCTGAGCTAGGATGTGACTGAGTGGGAGAGGGTGAGCAATCACAGAGATGGAGCCAGAAGGATGTCAGCGTCCAGAGCTGCTTCCAGTGGGTATTAGAACAAGTCCTTGCTCTTCCTAGCAGCCAGAGCACAAGAAAGCCAGCTCTTAATTAAACAGGAATCAATGTTGTCTTCAGCGGTTCATCAAGGTCTCTGTTGAGATTTGTTTCCATAGTTTCTTATTTTCTTTGCCCTTATTTCAACAAATGATATGTTTTTTGAAAAAGGAAAATAAAAATCATAAGATAATTGGTTTTTACTTTATAAAAAGATTAATTTATTTATTTGAAAGATAGAGTTACAGAGAGAGAGAGAGAGAGAGAGAGAGAGATCTTCCATCTGCTAGCTCACTCAGCAAATTACTACAACAGCTAGAGCTGGGCCAGACCTAAGCCAGGAGCCAGGAGCTTCTTCTGGGTCTCCCACAGGGTGCAGAGGCCCAAGGGCTTGGGACATTCTCCACTGCTTTCCTAGACTCATTAGCAGGAAGCTGGATGGGAAGTGGAGTAGCTGGGATGGGAACTGGTACTCATGCAGGTTACCAGTGTTGCAAGCGGGAACTTCACTTACTACCCCACAACACTGGCCTGGACAATTGGTTTTTAGAGCATGCACGCAGACCCTGTAGCCCACCTATCCACTGGGAGTGGGAGATGGGGATCTGAAATGAGAGGCTGAAATGTACTCAGCCAGTACAATTCAGATCAATAAAAATACCGGTCAGAAGAAGAGAAAGAGCAAAATTAACTCTTAAACTGCTTTATACCCAAAATAAATGTCTTCAATTTCCCTTTAAAACATTAATACACAAGTCTAAGATCATAATCCCCTTCATTCTGCATCTATTTCATTTCACATAAACATTCTGCCATCTTGAAATTCAAATTCGGTGTCAGAGCTGATTTTCTTCTCCAAATGATGTCTCAACCTCTCAATTCCTTCCTCTCAAAGTGTTGTCTGTTACAAAGGGTAGATTACTTCACCTGTTATGCCTCAATGTCATCATCTGCAAAATGGAGACAAATATTACCTCATAGTTGTCTATTAATCATATGTTTTCCATCAATTGTAGGATTAAAATAAGATTGAAAAAGTATAGCATGAAAACCACACAATAGATACTATTTTTCTTTCCCCTTTGTTTTCCAGGAATTAAGTCCTTCATCTTCCACCTGATTTCTGAAAAAGTATGCAGTGTGGAGTAGGGGGAAGGTATAATAGATGTAATAGATGAAATAGATGTAATAGATGAATAGATGTAATAGATGAAATCAGACTTAAAGAGCAGCAAGAAATGGAAACTTGGTCCCAAGACACCAGGGGGGAATTCAATATTGCCTGTCTATTGGCCAAAGCTTCTATTTTTTAAAGATTTTATTTATTTATTTGAGAGAGAGAGTTATGGAGAGAGCGAGAGACAGAGAGAAGGGTCTTCCATCTGCTGGTTCACTCCCCAGATGGCTGCAATGGCCAGAGCTGAGCTGAAAAACTAGGAGCTAGTTTCTTCTGGGTATTCCATGAGGCTGGGGCCCAAGGACTTGGCCCATCTTAGAACTGGATCGGAAGCGGAGAAGCCAGGACTCAAAGTGGTGCCCATAAGGATGTTACTACAGGCAGATGCTTAGCCCATTATGCCACAATGCCAGCCTCCAAAGCTTCTAAAGCTTTTTTTTTTTTTTTTTTTTTTTTTTTTACAATGGCTGATGCTTTCCTTAGGGATATCTCTAGGAAAATAGGGATTTGTAGCCCTCAAACTGATATATACCACCTCTGGGATAACTGGGAATTTAGGTTGAGAATTTGTTGATTAGAGTAATTTCATGGAAGCCACATACATGAGAATGGATGCAGACAGATCATCAAGGGTAAGAGTGGACCCCTGAAGTTTAGTAGAAAAAGAATTCTTGCTCTTGCTGGCAGGTAAAGTGCAATAGAGTCAGTTCTGATTAACCACAGACCTCTGGTTTTCCTGCAGCCAGGAAAACATCTTCATTTCTTCTGTCATGATAGAACACACCAAGCCTTTTCAAGAAACAGTTTCTGTGTTAGTTAGTCTATGCTGTGTGGGAAAAAACCACCTCAAAACATCTTGGCTTAAAATGATAGCTATTTATTTGGTTCATGATTAATCATCAGTTTAGATTATATTCAGCTGGACATGGCGTGGTTACTTATGTGTCAGAGGTCATTATCTAGGTCACTAGAGAACTGGTAGGGGTTTGAAGGACCTCAGCTGAGATGACTTACTTGGCTCCTCATGGACATTCTCCCTCCAGCAGGCTGGCCTGGATTTGTTCACATGGTTCCAGAAGGAAGAAACACTTAGAAGGAAATCTGCTTTCTTCAAGGAAGACAAAAAATTTCATAATCAAATACGGTTTCTTATCCATTTTGCTTCCCTATAAATGGACCTGTTTTTCTCTTCTCCTAAGAGGTGCCCCCGCATTATTGATTTTGTAAGGAATAAGTTACTGATTTTAGTCCCAAAATTACCCCCAAGAAAACTATAAGGGAGCACAGGCCAAAGCTGCCTCAGTCCCCTGGGCTGACTACTGTTTACTTAGAAAAGTCTTCTTTATTACATGGATAAGAAATCAAATATGTACCGATTGAGGAGTGCAAAATCCATTTACAAGGTTGGACTCCCTCAGATCCCCAAAGGGAAAACTCGAACCTGTTGGAGAAAAAGACAAAGGCAGTGTTGCTGCTGAGACAGCAGGCAATGCTACGAACTGCCTTGACTTGAGGACTGAGGCCCTCTTTGTAGTGCAGAAACGTGTGGGCCATTGGCCTTGTAAATAGTTAATGTGCAAATAAAAAAAATTAGGAATGAGGGAGGAGCATAAGGGATGATAAAAGGGATCAGGGAAGAAGAATGACAGTGAGAGACAAAAGGAAGTGAAGAGGTGAACAGAAGGGAGGTCAGCGGAGTTGTTGCTATATTGCTGGACAACAATTTCTGCAATAACACGCCCTTGCCCTCAAGACTGCTTTGTATCTGCAATGTCTAGAAATGGGAAGAACATCCAAGCAGAACTAGGTGTACATGTGACATTTACTTTGGGTGAAAAATTTAAGGGGGCACAAAAACCTTTCTGTAATCAAGACAAATGATATTCTTATGAAATATTTTGAAATATCAATATTAATGCAATGAATCTACAATAAACAAAATAGCAAAATTTTGAATAAATAGATTGCTGACATTTCCCTTTGTCTCAAGTATCCAATATGGTTCCACATAGAAGCATTTTATTTAAAAAAAATGTGGTATTTGTTCATCATGATTCTATGTTAATTTTTACTTTAAAAACACTTCACTAAAATGGTGTTGGTCTTTTTTTTTAACTTTTATTTAGTAAATATAAATTTCCAAAGTACAGTTTATGGATTACAACAGCTTTCCCCCTCCATAACTTCCCTTCCACTCGCACCCCTCCCATCTCCCACTCCATCTCCCATTCCATTCACATCAAGATTCATTTTCAATTATCTTTATATACAGAAGATCAATTTAGTGTATATTAAGTAAAGATTTCATCAGTTTGTACCTACACAGAAACACAAACTATAAAATAATGTTTCAGTACTAGTTATAGCATTACTTCACATTGGACAACACATTAAGGACAGATCCCACATGAGGAGTAAGTATACCGTGACTCCTGTTGAGGACTTAAAATTTGATACTCTTGTTTATGGCGTCAGTAATCGCCCTAGACTCTAGTCATGAGTTGCCAAGGCTATGGAAGCCTCTTGAGTTTGCCGACTTCGATCTTATTCAGACAGGGTTATAGCCAAAGTGGAAGTTCTCTCCTCCCTTCAGAGAAAGGTACCTCCTTTTTGATGGCCCTGTTCATTCTACTGGGATCTCACTCGCAGAGCTCTGTCATTTAGGTCTTCTTTTTTATTATTTATTTATTTATTTTTCCAGAGTGTCTTGGCTTTGCATGCCTAAGATACTTTCATGGGCTCTTCAGCCAGATCCGAATGCCTTAAGGGCTGATTCTGAGGCCAGAGTGCTGTTTAGGATATCTGCCATTCTATGAGTCTGCTGTGTATCCTGCTTCCCATGTTGAATCGTTCTCTCCCTTTTTGATTCTATCAGTTAGTATTAGCAGACACTAGTCTTGCTTATGTGATCCCTTTGACTCTTAGACCTATCAGTGTGATCAATTATGAACTGAAATTGATCACTTGGACTAGTATGATGGGGCATTGGTACATGCCACCTTGATGGGATTGAATTGGAATCCCCTGGCACATTTCTAACTCTACCATTTGGGGCAAGTCAGCTTGAGCATGTCCCAAATTGTACATCTCCTCCTTCTCTTATTCCCACTCTTATATTTAACAGGGATCACTTTTCAGTTAAATTTAAACACCTAAGAAAAATTGTGTGTTGATCACAGAGTTCAACCAATAGTACTAGAACAAAAAAAAATACTAATAGGGGTAAAGTATTACATTGTACATCAACAGTCAGGTCAAGGGCTGATCAAGTCACCATTTCTCATAGTGTCCATTTCACTTCAACAGGTATCCCCTTTGGTGCTCAGTTAGTTGTTGCCAATCAGGAAGAACATATATTTGTCCCTTTGGGACTGGCTTAAATCACTCAGCATAATGTTTTCCAGATTCCTCCATTTTGTTGCAAATGACCAGATTTCATTGTTTTTGACTGCTGTAGAGTATTCTATAGCGTACATGTCCCATAATTTCTTTATCCAGTCTACTGTTGATGGACATTTGGGTTGGTTCCAGGTCTTCGCTATTGTGAATTGAGCTGCAATAAACATTAAGGTGCAGACAGCTTGTTTGCTTGCCAGTTTAATTTCCTCTGGGTAAATTCCAAGGAGTGGGATTGCTGGGTTGTATGATAGGGTTATATTCAGGTTTCTGAGGAATCTCCAGACTGACTTCCATAGTGGCTTAACCAGTTTGCATTCCCACTAACAGTGGGTTAGTGTTCCTTTTTCCCACATCCTCTCCAGCATCTATTGTTGGTAGATTTCTGTATATTTGCCATTCTAACCGGGGTGAGGTGAAACCTCATTGTGGTTTTGATTTGCATTTCCCTGATTGCTAGAGATCTTGAACATTTTTTCATGTGTCTGTTGGCCATTTGGATTTCCTCTTTTGAAAAATGTCTATTGAGTTCCTTGGCCCATCTCTTAAGTGGGTTGTTTGTTTTGATGTTGTGGAGTTTCTAGATTTCTTTGTAGATTCTGGTTATCAACCCTTTTTCTGTTGCATAGTTTGCAAATATTTTTTCCCATTCTGTGGGTAGCCTCTTCACTTTCCTGACTGTTTGTTTCTTTTTCAGTACAGAAACTTCTCAATTTGATGCAATCCCAAATGTTAATTTTGGCTTTGACTGCCTGTGCTTCTGGGGTCTTTCCAAGAAGTCTTTGCCAGTACCTATATCTTGCAGGGTCACTCCAATGTTCTCTAATAATTTTATGGTGTTGGGTCATAGATTTAAGTCTTTAATCCATGTTGAGTTGATTTTTGTGTAAGGTGATAGGTAGTGGTCTTGCTTCATGCTTCTGCATGTGGAAATCCAATTTTCCCAGCACCATTTATTGAATAGACTGTCCTTACTCCAGGGATTGGTTTTGGATCCTTGATCAAATATAAGTTGGCTGTAGATGTTTGGATTGATTTCTGGTGTTTCAATTCTGTTCCATTGGTCTTTCCATCTGTTTCTGTACCAGTACCATGCTGTTTTGATAAAAACTGCCCTGTAGTATGTCCTGAAATCTGGCATTGTGATGCCTCCGGCTTTGTTTTTGTTGTACAAGATTGCTTTAGCTATTCGAGGTCTCCTGTGTCTCCATATGAATTTCAGCATCATTTTTTCCAGATCTGAGAAGAAGGTCTTCGGTATTTTGATTAGTATCGCATTGAATATATAAATTGCTTTTGGGAGAATGGACATTTTGATGATATTGATTCTTCCAATCCTTGAGCATGGAAGATTTTTCCATTTTTTGGTATCCTCTTCTATTTCTTTCTTTAAGATTTTGTAATTTTTATCGTAGAAATCTTTAACACCCTTGGTTAAGTTTATTCTAAGGTATTTGATTGTTTTTGTTGCTATTGTGAATGGGATTGCTCTTAGCAGTTCTTCCTCAGCCATGGCATTGCCTGTGTATACAAAGGCTATTGATGTTTGTGCATTGATTTTATATCCTACCACTTTGCCAAACTCTTCTATGAGTTCCAATAGTCTCTTAGTAGAGTTCTTTGAGTCCCCTAAATAAAGAATCATATCATCTGCAAAGAGGGATAGTTTGAGTTCTTCCTTCCCAATTTGTATCCCTTTAATTTCTTTTTCTTGTCTGATGGCTCTGGCTAAAACTTCCAGAACTATGTTAAATAGCAGTGGTGAGAGTGTGCATCCCTGTCTGGTACCAGATCTCAGTGGAAATGCTTCCAAATTTTCCCCATTCAATAGGATGTTGGCCGTGGGTTTTTCATAAATTGCTTTGATTGTATTGAGGAATGTTCCTTCCATACCCAGTTTGCTTAGAGTGTTCGTCATGAAAGGGTGTTGTATTTTATCAAATGCTTTCTCGGCATCTATTGAGATAATCATATGGTTTTTCTTCTGCAGTCTGTTAATGTGGTGTATCCCATTGATTGTTTTGCGAATATTGAACCATCCCTTCATGCCAGGGGTAAATCCCACTTGGTCTGGGTAGATGATCTTTCTGATGTGTTGTTGCATTCTATTGGCCAGAATTTTATTGAGGACTTTTGCATTTATGTTCATCAGGGATATTGGTCTGTAATTCTCTTTCAATGCTGCATCTTTTTCCAGCTTAGGAATAAACGTGATGCTGGCTTTCTAGAAAGAATTTGGGAGGATTCCCTCTTTTTTGATTGTTCTGAATAGTTTGAGAAGAATTAGAGTTAGTTCTTCTTTAAATGTCTGGTAGAATTCAGCAGTGAATCCATCTGGTCCTGAGCTTTTCTTTGTTGGGAGGGCCTTTATTTTGTTTCAATTTCTGTCTCAGTTATGCATCTGTTTAGGTGTTGTATGTCTTCCTAGTCCAATTTAGGTAGGTTACATGTGTCCAGGAATCTATCCATTTCTGATAGATTTCCCTGTTTGCTGGCATACAAGTCATTGTAGTAATTTCTGATGATTCTTTTTATTTCTGTGGTGTCTGTTGTTACGTTTCCTTTTTCATCTTTGATTTTATTGATTTGGGTCTTTTCTCTTCTTTTTTTAGTTAGTTGGGCCAATGGGGTGCCAATTTTGTTTATTTTTTCAAAAAACCAGCTCCTTTTCTGGCTGATTTTTTGTAATTTTTTTTTGATTCAATCCTGTTGATTTCTTCTTGGATTTTAATTATTTCTCTTCTCCTACTAGATTTGGGTCTGGTTGCTGCAGATTTTCTAGATCCTTGAGATGCATTGAAAGCTCATTTATTTTGTGCTTTTCCAATTTCTTGATACAGGCACCTATTGATATAAACTTTCCTCTTAACATTGCTTTTGCTGTATCCCATAAGTTTTGGTATGTTGTACTGTTATCCTCATTTACTTCCAAAAAGTTTTTGATTTCTGTTTTGATTTCTTCTATGACCCATTGTTCATTCAGGAGCATGTTGTTCAATCTCCATGTGTTTGCATATGCTCTAGGGATTCCTGAGTTGCTAATTTCCAAATTCATTCCTCTATGGTCTGAGAAGCTACATCATATGATTATAATTCTTTTGAATTTGCTGAGACTTGCTTTATGGACTAGTATGTGGTCAATCCTAGAGAAGGTTCCATGTACTGCTGAGAAGAATGTAAATGCTTTATGTGTAGGATGAAAAGTTCTGTAGATATCTGTTAGATCCATTTGGGCTATAGTGTCGTTTAAATCTACTGTATCTTTGTTGATCTTCTGTCCGGTTGACTGTCTATTTCTGAGAGTGGAGTATTGAAGTCCCCCAGTACTATTGTATTGGGGTCTAAGCTTCCTTTTAAGTCCCTTAACAAATCTTTTAAATAAACTGGTGCCCTGTAATTAGGTGCATATACATTGATAATTGTTATATCTTCCTGTTGAATTGATCCCTTAATCATTATATAGTGTCCCTCTTTGTCTCTCTTAACAGTTTTTGTGTTAAAGTTTATTTTGTCTGATATTAAGATGTGTTGGTCTTGATTACTGAGATTTTTGAGCCTCTTTAAATGTTTTGCCTGCTTTCCTTGCCTGACCTTAGTCTGTGTACCAGATAGGGTGCATGAAGTGACCTGATCTAATGATGCTTGGAGCTTAGGCCTTTGGATCCAGTTTGCTTCAATGGAGTCCTAGTCCTCCGTGTTGCAGCTCTCTCTATTCATCCTATCAAGATATGTCCAAGTTACTGAGCCCTGGACTCCCAGTTTTACTCTCTGTAAAATTGGGGTGAAAATCAGCCCTTTTTAATGAGATATTGTGAGGATTAAATGAGTTAATAATGTGGATTCCTTTAAAGTGAATAAAGCAGTTCCTGAAGATAGCAATTGCCTACAAAGTGTAAGCTCTGAGAACCAGTACTCTGCCTGCAAAGTGGGTGGCTTCATTGCCAAGCACATATATTTTCTTCATGTAGATACTCCTCCTACCCCAAATGCCTCCAAGAGAGATACAGCTTCATTTCTCCTTTTGTGGTCTGAAATTTTCATGTTTCTCACATTGGCAGAAACACCTAGAAAGATTATACAAATCCCAATGCTCAGGCTCTATCAAAAATTAGCTGCATTCAGGACTGGCGCCGTGGTGCAGCGGGTTAAAGCCCTGGCCTTAAGCGACGGCATCTCATATGGGCGCCGGTTTGAGTTCCGGCTGCTCTTCTTCTGATCCAGCTCTCTGCTATGGCCTGGGACAGCAGTAGAAGATGGTCCAAGTCCTTGGGCCCCTGCCACCACGTGGGAGACCCGGAAGAAGCTCCTGGCTCCTGGCTTTGGATTGGCGCAGCTCCAGCCATTACGGCCATCTGAGGAGTGAACCAGCGGATGCAAGACCTCTCGCTCTGTCTCTACCTCTCTCTGTAACTCTGTCTTTCAAATAAATAAAATAAATCTTAAAAAAAAATTTGCTGTATTGACATGGAAAGCCAAGACACTATGGCAAAAAAAAAAAAAAATGACCTAAATGAAAGATCTCTGTTAGTGAGATCCCAGTGGGAAAAACGGGCCATCGAAGAAGGAGGTACCTTTCTCTGAAGGGAGGAGAGAACTTCCACTTTGAATATGGTGCTAAGTAAGATCGGAGTTGGTGAACTCAAGAGGTTTTCATAGCCTTGGCCCCTCATGACAATAGCCTCGGGTGATTACTGACGCCATAAGTAAGAGTGTCAATTGTTAAATCAACAACAGGAGTTACTGCACCTACTCCTCATGTAGGATCTCTGACCTTAATGTGTTGTACTATGTGAATTAACAGTAAAACTACTACTCAAACAGTACTCTATACTTTATGTGTCTGTGTGGGTGCAGTCTGTTGAAATCTTTGCTTAGTATACACTAAGTTGATCTTCTGTATGTAAAGATAATTGAAAATGAATTGTGATGAAGAATGGAATGGGAGAGGCAGTGGAAGATGGGATGGTTGTGGGTGGGAGGGAGGTTATGGGGGGAAAAGCTGCTATAATCCAAAAGTTTTACTTTGGAAATTTATATTTATTAAATAAAAGTTGAAAAAAAATAGCTGCACTTTTCAGGGAAGGGATACAGACATCAGTTTTGTTGCTGTTAACTTGCTGTGTTCTATTTTGAGTTTGTAGCTCTTAATGTGGTTCCCTTGCAGAAACAGATTTGATACTCACTGTCACGGACGCTCCAGGCAGAGCATGGGGATGGATAAAGAGAAACCTGCACATCAATCCAAGTTCAAACTCTTACCACTGGGTGAACTTGAGTTTAAGTGTCTAATAGTAATAAGAAAGAATATTGTGGTGACAGTGTGTGGGATGCAGCAGGTTTACATTACATGCTACTTTCATCTGTCTTCTGCAGAATTTTCATTCTCACATCCCTTGTTCCACCCTCTCTCCTCACCACTCCTTTTCTCCTTCTTTTCTCTCTTACCAATTTCAATCCTCTAGCATTTACCAAGAATCCACAGTGAAACAGAATTTTTATCATGCTTTGATAATGAAAATATGAGTGATCTATATGATAGGAACCCAATGACTGGGAAGGGAAATGCATGTGAATGAATGCCAGTGAGGAAGCAAACACTATGATTAAAGTGCTTCTCATACATCCTTCCTATTTCTTGTAGGAAATCAGAGAGGCAAGAATTTTTGAGCCCGTGATAAACTCTCTCTGTGTCTTTGAAATATCTATGGATAAATAGGCAGGACATTTTTAACGTTAGGGTTAATCACAAGGATGGCACAAAAGGATTATAATCCCCTCCATGTGTTTGAATAATAGAAAAGAACACCCACTCAAAGTTGAATGGAATAACATAACATGATGATTGTTACTTGTTTCTACTAGAAGATTGTGATGAGATCAAAATGACCAATTATGTGCTTCTTTAGTAAGAATTTCCAATGAGACTTTAAGAACACAGGGATTTAAATTTTCACATGGATTTTAGTAAGAAAGATCAGTTGTGGCCGGCACCACGGCTCACTAGGCTAATCCTCCGCCTTGCGGCACCGGCACACCGGGTTCTAGTCCCGGTCGGGGCGCCGGATTCTGTCCCGGTTGCCCCTCTTCCAGGCCAGCTCTCTGCTGTGGCCAGGGAGTGCAGTGGAGGATGGCCCAAGTGCTTAGGCTCTGCACCCCGTGGGAGACCAGGATAAGTACCTGGCTCCTGCCATCGGATCAGCGCAGTGCCCTGGCCGCAGCGCGCCGGCCGCGGCGGCCACTGGAGGGTGAACCAACGGCAAAGGAAGACCTTTATCTCTCTCTCTCACTGTCCACTCTGCCTGTCAAAAAAAAAAAAAATCAGTTGTAAAGAGGTAACTACAAATATCAAAATAATATTTGTAAAATGCCCACCTATCCAAAAACCCTGATGTCCTAAGTACACTTACTGAACACATGCATTCATTGGTTATTTTTTTCTCAAAAGGGGAATTTAAAAATTCCCTTTAGTATACCCCATTTTTATTTGGGGAAATTTTATCACTATTTTTACATTACTTTAGATGAGAAAAATTTCCTTTGATAGCCTTTGAAGGGATCTCATGGAGAAGTAACTTTCTCTGTGGATATAAATGCTAAATAAAAAATATTTATAATGTGTTTACTATGGGTCCACTATAATATGAACCACATATTTTAATATATATGCCATGTAATTGTTTGAAAGAGCCTGTGAAGCAAGTACAAATATTTGCCTCAGTATTAGAGGTGGAATAGGAAAAGGAAATACAATGTTTTGACCAAGATCACATAGAGTGATTGAAGTGTAATTCTAAGCTGCATAGTTTAAATACAGAGTCTGAGAATTAATTCTTAAGTCTAGAAGCTATATTACATCATCTGCTGGAGTTGTGATATTCAATATGTTCAGTGTGCTAGCCCCATTGCCATAACTGAGAACTTGTTAAAATGCAGAATGCCAGATCCCAATCTAGACCTACTGTATTCGAATCTGCATTTTTATAAAATTCCTTGGCAATTTGTGCACACATTAAATTTTATGAAGCACTGCTACAGAGAAGTTCAGAAAACTCATATTTCTGCATTAGGCTGTGAAGTTTCTACTGAGAGATAACAATCTTTTTGGAAAACCTCTAAAGAAGTTTCCAAGTCTAATTCTCTGCTTCCAAGCTTATCTTATTAGGTTGATCATTTCATAGTGTTCTTAAATCCCTTGAGGGATTATCATTCTTCACTCACTTTTTAAAGCTTCCTGGTGGTGGGCCTGTCTCTAAGTCTAAATGGTTTCAAGAAAAGAATCATCCTGGTACATTCTATACAGCTCAGAGTCCCAGTGAATTGATCCAAAGCAGGCACAGCAGAAGTCTTGACAATAGACCTCACTAGTAGTTTATTTCTTTTCTGCTTGAACAATTATAGCTAATATTTGCACTATGCTTTACAGTTTACAATAAAAATTTCATAGACACATAGAGAAATGTATACACACACACACACACACACAAACATGTACATTTTATAACTTGAAGTCAGAGTTTTCAAATTGGAGTATTTATCAAGGATTACAATGTCCCTCACATATCTTTAAAGTCTGATGTTTTCTTATGAATCACTTCACTGCCCATTCATACACCAGCCAGCAGTGAGCTTAAGGGAACTTCTGTGGCTGTGGTCTTAGAGATCTGTTTCAGAAGGTGTTATGGATTGGCCAGGACTTTGCTCCCCAGACTCATGCACACATTGAATCTCCAACGTCTTATGTTGATGGTTGATAGATTAAGGGTGGAACATATCCTCTAGTAGGTGGGCTTGGTGGGAGGTCATCAGGTCATAGGAGGTGTGCCTTCAGAAGGCAGTTCTTATGAAACAATTGGTTATATAAACTGGGTGTGCCTCCTGTGTCTCTCTGTTTCCTGGCCCACCATGTGATCACTCTTCCATATACATAATGCCATGCCCAGCCTCCCCACCAGATGCCAGGCTAATAGGGCCACCTGTTCTGGAACTAGGAAGCCGCAAACTGTAAGCCAAGATAAACATTTACCTTCCCAAGAAGCTCCTCTCAGGTAGTTTAGTTAAAGTAGCCAAAAGCTAACTAACAGAGAAGACAAACGAAACAAGGCAAAAATCATAGAAACTGTATCTGCCAGTTAAAGGTGTCAGATTTATAGTTACTAAACGTTTCTAGCTTCAGAGTTCAGAACCTTAGATCAAAATTCAGATAAACTACAGAGCAATCACTGAATGACTACAGGCATTATGTAGGCATTATCTGCAATAAATAATATAAATAGGCTCTATGACTGCAAATATACTAAGAGGGATGTTTAGCTAATAAGTGAGATGACCTCTTATAGATACCAGTTAGGAATTCCCTCCTATTGTGTAAATTGAAATGCATCCTACTGAAATTCAAGCCCGTTTCACCAGCTCTACTGTTGGTGAGCCTTCCAAGACATACATTAACAAATGAGACAAACCTGCCCTTGAGTCCTAGGTACACCTTTTTATTAATCTCATGGCATTAATGGGCTTCCTAATGCTTCCAAGCTTCCATTCCATCATCTATAAAATGGAGATCCTAAGAGGGCACATCTCCAAGATTTATTGTATTAAACAGAATTTAAAACACCATGGCTGGAATATAGTAATGTCTCATTAAAAGAATCCAATAAATATTTTTGAGCATCTACATTGGGGCACATCCAAGTACACAATAATAAAATGTTCATAAAGTTTAATCTGTAACAGAGATCATGGCTATTGCAGACACAATCATATAAGCAGATAAAGATCACTCAGAGCTTACAATAGTATTTCACCTATTAACAAAGGTTGCATCAGAATGAAGCCAAATGATCCCAGAAATGTTAGCCGTTCTGCATGATACCACGCTTTTGCCCTATAAATATATCACAAATGGAGAAGCCCCAAGGATGAAAGGCAGAAGGAGGTACCTTAAACACTATTCACATATGAGCTCTGGCAATTTCCTTTGCAGAAGTCTGCTTCATTTGTGTTAGGCATCTGAGCCATTATTGAATAATAAAGGAAGCATGGGTTTTGCCAAAACATTTGTGCAACTTGAAGATGGGGTGTGACCTCCTAGGACTGTGTTTAGATGTGTGGGAAGGGGGAAATGACTGATCTCAAACTGTTCCTTATTCCATTCAAATAAAAGAACATTTTTATTATGTCTGTCTTTCAGAGGCTGTAATGTGGCAGCTACCATCATTTTTTTTCCTTTATTTTTATGCTTTTTTTTTTTCAATAGAAATGAGGACAGGAAGACTGCCCTTCTGAACCTCCTCTCTGTCAAAGGACTTCTATGGATTTTCAGCATGTGGAGGAAGATCAGAAAGTCTCCGCAGAACTTCTGCCAAGCTGCTGAAGTCAGACTTCCCACACTCTCCTGGGTCTCGTCAGTTCTTATCAAAGATGGAGAGGTGGCAGCAGCTGCTTCAGAGAAGGAAGCGATTGGGCCATGGGAAATGAAAACTAACATTGGGAAGCACAAGGCTCCTATCAAGCATCACTTACTTTATCTCTGGCCATCACAAAAGCTTGGGATTGTATGGAGAGGGGTGTTGAGACCAGCAGGTCTTGGAATATTTATTTCTACATATGCATTGCAAAAGTTGTGTGGTTGGGACCCACACTTTAAGAGGAATATATTGGGACTTTTTTTGAACCGCTTGACCTTCTTTAGCTCTCTTGTTTAAACCTCATCCCATTCATTCAGCATATTAGGTGCCTGCATGGCTAATAACGCCTAACCTCCTGGCTCAGTACACTGAAGGCTTCTTGGAGGGCTTACAAAGCATTTTGAAGAGTTAAATGTAAATGAATCAGGAACACATGGATTCAATTTCCCTGGAAATTCACATGTGCTTAGAAATGAAGGGGGGCAGTGTCTGGCCAAATGTGCTTTGATTTATCTGACCCCAAAATATACTCCTCCCCTTCCTTTCCTCCCCTCAAAATCATTCAAAACTTTGGTTAATGTCAAACCATAGCTGGGTTCTTGAGACTCGAAAACCGAAATGGTTTGTGTTCCTGGAATACTCCATTGAATTAAAAAGGGCATTCATGGAGTCTTATTCTATCCTCTCCACCTCCAGCTAAAAGAGCTCACATGATTTTCCTCTATTCAGTGAGGTTAAATTAAAACAAGGATGTGATGACATTAGCTCAATCACAGAACTAACCACCTACGGCAATCCATGGAAGCCCTCTGTTCCTGTAATGAACATTTTCATTCACAGGATGTTGCCTTATAAAACCTTTCTGCCAATAAAAATCAGGCTTTTTTTCCTAGGAAACCACCACTTTGAAAAAGGAATAGAATTTTACAACCATCATCATCATCATCATTATGATCATCATTCTAACATTTGTTACATGCTTTAGCATTTCCAGGACACCTTTTCTAATAATCACATTTAATGACCATAACTGTCCCTTGCACCAGGTGTTAAAGATGGAATCATTTAAAGCCCAGTGAGGACTGTCAGGCAGAGAGATACCTTCATGAAGGAGCTGGGACCTGGATAAGACAAGAAGTCTTCTGAGACTTCCAAGTATGACTATAGGAAATTTAAACTCAAATGCTCTGGCTCTCCTCTTTGCTGAGAATGTATGATAGAGTCAAGAATGGAAAATGCATCTCTTAATTTGAAAGTCTCATCACGAGCCGCAACCAGCTTGTTGGTCGTCAGAGGCATGGTATTGACTGCAACAAATATGTAGGTAATAAAGATGCTTGATAGAATCTCTATGCCTTTTGGTTCCTTGTTGGATTTAATTGGGTTTACCCTTGCCCTTCTGTTCCTTCTCAGGCCAGTTGAAGTTACAACCCCTATTGAGCATGTACTTGTTCTTGGTTTGCTTTATCCCTACTCAGATAGTACCTTCCATTTCTTCTGCAGTTGTAATTTTGTCCTATGAAAGTTTACATGTGGATACCACTAGAGAGGTCTCCTAGGTGAGAGCGGGAAGATGGCAAGAACTAATTCTGTCCAACTCCTCCATGGTATCATGAACCATTCTCATCCTTTCTTGATATGTCTCAGCCAAAGTTAATTCATCTTTTTCCTTATTTCTTACTCTCTACCTGGATTCTGATCCCAGCATGTCAGATGAGTGTCTCCTAGAATTCTTAAAGTTTTGGCTTAAATGCCCCCCTTTCAGATCCATAGATCATTTTCATTGATCACTGTATGAAATAGAAGCCCCACACTTCCTTGACTCTTGCCTATAATATACAATCTTATTTATTTCCCTCAGAGCATATGTGATCTGCAAAAATATTTGTTTGTTGTTGTCTTTCTGTGCTAGTACTGAAATCTCTTTGGGCTAAAGACACCTTCTAATTTGTTCATCACTATTTGCTCAATGTTTAGAAGAGCCTGGCATAGGGTAGGTGATCAATAAAAATATCACTTATGGATTATTCTTGGAGAAGCCCAAATGTTGAAGGTAGTATCCCTTTAAAAGACTATGAGATCAGAAATCAGTGAGAAAAGAATATCTTCATCCAATTCTTTAGCCAAATAGTACTCTGGCCAAGAAACTCAACAGTGTTTTTTCCCATAAAACAAAACAAAACAAAACAAAAACCTATGTATCCAATTCCAAGACAGCAATACCCATAAGGTGACCACTTTTAACCATGCTCTCTGCAAACGATGGCATTAAGCACCAAAGAATGAGCCAGATTCTGCTGAAGGAATTGTCTGTCAACATGTCAGTCAGTGAAGGCGTTAGAATTCATGCACATCTGATGGCTGTCACACGAGAGGAAGTATTACAACAGTGCCATCTGCAATAACAGTAAATTCCCAACTGAAGTAAATGATCACAAGTCCTATCAAACACGTTTTTACTGAGTTCTATGACACTGTAAGTACATAATGATTTTGCTGTTTAAACAGTAAATATTTGTAACCTAGATAAGCACATAAAGAGGTTTAAACTGGTCAAAGATAAACACAAAGTACGGTTTACATGAATAAAGAGAAATAAAGAAAAATAAGTAAAATAGACAGGTGCAAGGATTATTTCACTACTTAAAACATACCCTATATTCCCCGCTTTGGTATGGGAATTGGGTTGTAAGCTTTATTCTGGCTTTTTTAGCAGCCAGCATAATGAGTAAAATATGATTTAGTATGTGATTTATAGGCAGGGCAAGGCACATAATTCGCCAGCCCCAGTGCAAAATGAAAATGTGGGGTCTCTTATTTGAAATGCTGGAAAAATGCCAATAAATGTAATGAAACAAAAAACTTTTTATTTTCTTTCACTCTCTTGCTCTCAACCTATCATAGTGCTTTTTATTTGTTATTTAATGGCACACTCCCTTAGGCATGAGGATGCTGGCTGGGCAACTGCTTATACTTACAGGCACCTGGAGTCTCACCCCTAAATTAGCTCGTGCATTCAAGTGTGGCTGTGTTTGTCTTCCTGCTGGCCATCTCACCTATGCACTGTACCCTATCCAAGCCAAGAAAGCTGGCTGCATTCCCATCATTACTGCCCCAGTCCACAGTGAGTGGGAAAATGGTAAAAGGATTCAATGCCCTGGAATGAGGATGAGCAACAGATTTGTCCCACCAAATACACATGGAGCTGCCACCCCAAGACAGAGACCAGACCATCACTTCCATGTCAAATTCTAAGATGCTCAGGCTTATATTTATCCATGGTTTATGACTGTGCACAAACCATTCCCCATGTGAAGTGTTCACTTACCAGGTAGGCAGTGCCTGGGGTGCAAAGTTCAGGAGGCATCAGCAGTGCTAGAGAGAAGAGGTCAGGTATGGCCAGAGAAACAGAAAGTAAGGACAATGAGAACCAAGAATCCATGCTGGGGAGGTAGGAGGGCAGGAGAAGTGTGACTATGAGCTGTGGCTTCACCACTGGCGCTGGCATCCCATACGGGTACCAGTTTGTAACCTGGCTGCTCCTCTTCCAATTCAGCTCTCTGCTTATGGCCTGGGAAAGCAGTGGAAAATGGCCCAAGTGCTTGGACCCCTGTCTTCCCATGAGAGACCCAGAAGAAGCTCTTGGCTCCTGGCTTCGGGTTGGCTCAGTTCGGCTGTTATGGCCATTTGGGAAGCTAACCTGTGAATGGAAGAGCTGTCTCCCTCTTTCCCTCTCTCTGTAACTCTACCTCTCAAATAAATAAATGAAATCTTTAAAAAAAAGAAAATTACAAAATCTGTAACCAACTCAGGCCATGGAACGGCCAACTTAGGCAACTGACTAGTTGTTTCCAAGTTTAAATCCTCAATTTGCCAGGCTGAATCAACTTCAGTTTGATTTTCCAACCAGACTCTGTTTTTTCAGTTGATGCTACTACACATAACCACGACTCTTATTTTCCAGGAGAAGGAATGGAAAACAAACAAATAAAGTCAGTGTCTGAAGTTCCACAAGGTGAAGGAAATGACGGGCAGCTTTTCACACAATGGTCACACCCTTTCTTACCCTGCAAGGAGCTAACCTCATTCACTCAGCTTCTCCCATCTTGTACATTTCAGCTCCACTTCTCTCTGAGGCAAGATGCCCCTGTCCTCCAGACTAGATCAAATTCTTCTATTATCCCTTCATACTATTCACATACTATTCAATGTGGATCTGTCTACACTGTCATTTGATTGCTTTATTCACATATTATTCAATGTGGATCTGTCTACACTGTTATTTGCTTACTGTCCATTCACCTCTGATTACAAAAAAGCAAAGTTCTGTTTTTGTCTGTCTTTTTTAATCCTCATTATATGCTCCTAGAAGTGAGCACAATTATTCAGTTACTTGTGAAAGCTTCATCTTTCTACAATGGAAATATTTAGTGATGCTGAATATACTCTGCCTTCCATAGACTGTGTAAGCTATGACAAAAAGAGGTTTTTGTGGGCTGATAGTTCTGGACCAGGGCTGAGGAGGCCTATCTGTAGATGGTCTCCTTGCTGGCGAAGCCCGAAGGCAATGCATGACATCAAATGAGGAGAGCAGGGAGTGAGTATGTGTATGTGTGTGCATTCTTATCTCTCCTTTAAAGGTGTAAGTGTTCAACCATGGAGCTCCATCCTGACAACCTTATTGAATCTTAATCACTTCCCAAAGGCCCCACCTTTAAGCACCATAGTGTTTAAAGTGTTGAGATATCTCAAATGGGAATTTTGTTTTAACATGAGTATTCTGAAGAGATGCATTATATTCAAATGATAGCAGTTCATTCCTTCTCCTCCAAAACTTGTGTCCTCATATATGAAATGCCATCATTCCACCCAACTAGATCCAAACCTTTTTTTTTTTTAAAATTATTAATTTAAAGAGTTACAGAGAGAGAAAGAGAGGGAGAGATAGAGAGAGAAAGAGATCTTCCATCTGCTGGTTCACTCCCCAAAAGCAACAATGGCCAAGGCTGGGCCAGACCAAAGCCAGGAGCCAGGAGCTTCTTCCAGGTTCTTCATGGGTGTAGGAGCCCAAGCACTTGGGCCATTTTCTGCTGTTTTCCCAAGTGCATTAGCCAGGAGCAAATCAGAAGTGGAGCAGCCCACAGAGGTGGGATGTCTGCGTTGCAGGTAATGGTTATAGCTACTACACTAAAACATCAGCCCTGATCCAAACTCTTAGTTTGTTCTAGCATAAATTCAAATGTCCAAAATCCAGCTTTACCCCATAGAAATATACATGGATCATGTGTTCATACAAAATTTAAAGTTCAAATAAATATAAATAAAAATTGAAATCTATTCATAGATTTTTCATAATACATTATTCCCTGTAGCTCTTTTATGCTGTATAACTGCAGAATTAGCACCATGGGGGATGCCAAGGGCTGTTTACTCACTTTGGAGTGATAGCATAAGTTGTTCTTGGGCCTGCTTGAACCATGACTGGCAGTGCCACAAGGGAATTGCACCACGGAGTAGGGAGCAGAGTTCTGAGGCTTCCCTAAACAGTAAGGCACTGAAAACACTTTAGGTTCATTGCTTGCAACCATTGTGCCCTAAGACTCTGGGAATATGGTGGGACAGATGCCTCTTTCCCATCAAACTGTTGCGAAACACTTGGTTTCTTTTTATCAGCACCAGTCTTTAAGAAGCAGTTGCTAGGCCACACCCTGGCACACTTCTTCCTTTTTTCTCCCCAGCCAGGATGTGAGTTTTAAAAATATTTCTACCCTGCTTTATTTGTAAAACTTATATGTATGTATACTTCTTTGAGATAGAAATTTATTTATAATTTTTTGAGAGAGAAAGAGAGAGAGAGAGAGAGAGAGAGGAGAGAGATTTCATCTACTAGTTCACTTCCCAAATGCCCACATCAGTGGGGATAGGGCCAGGCCAAAGCCAGGAACCAGAAACTCCATCCAGAGAGTGGCAGGGATGCAAATATTTCATTTTCTGCCTCTCAGGTGCATTAGCAGAAAGCTGGATCAGAAGTGGAGTAGCAGGGACTTGAATCAGGTATTCCTACATGAGGTGTGGGCATCCCAAGCAGTGGCTTAGCCAACTGTGCCACACTGACCACACATCTAATTCCTTTTAATTATTATCCTATCACTCCTGACTCTTACTGAATACTTAAAAGTTACAAAGCAGGCACCTGAATTTTTTTTCTGTGATAATTCATCCATTAAATATTCTATATCATTGCTGTTAAATTCTGCCTTCTAGGGGCATGAACCCAGTTCAGCTAATTTCTTTGAATTGGTGTGACAAGGATGAACTTTCATCCAGTTGCAATAGAATATTCTTCATTTATGACAGTATTCTTGTCATGATAATTTATCCAGGCTCTAAGATATTTTAGTTCTTCCTCATCTTGCTTTCTTTTAATCACTCAACAGAACGGGTCACAATGCTACCTCCAAAGCCATTTCTACATTTCTAAGTATTTGTTATTATCAATAACACACAGCAGTTTTGCTTCTCAGTACCAATTTGCAATGTTCATAAGGTTTCCATTGCTATACCAACAAATCTTAGTCTAGATAAGCACAAAGACAAGAGGTTTATTTAGCTTACTGTGATGAAAAATGAAAGTCCAAGATGGGATAGTCCCATCAATTTGGCCTCTGATGATAGCCTGATGGCAAATGGAATAATGACAGGAGCAAATGTCAGAGGACTAGAAGATGTGGTAAGACAAGTAGACAAACAGCAGGGAGCAGCCAGGTGTTTGCGCTTCCATAACAACCTTCTTATGAGGACTAATGAGAATCCCATGACGACTCTTTCAGTTCCTTCCAAGGGTTGCACTCTCAACAATTGAATTTTGTCCCACTAGGCCTCATCTCTTATAGGTTACAGCCTCAGGGCGGAAATGCTGAAAGGTGTTGAACATTTAAGAAGTGAAGTATAGAGGAAAGTCTTTGGAGAGCTGCAAGGGACCCTGAGCTGGCTCTTGTGAGATTTATAAATGAAGCACTCTCTCAGCTCTGATTTCTCATCAGGCCTTATGGTCACTCCCACTTGTTCATGCTACTGCATTGTGATGTCATCAATATAACATCGCATGAATGTGATCACATCAATATGACATTAATATGAAGCCCTCACCAGGACTGAGCTGGTGATGATGTCATGCACTTAAACACTCAGAACTGTGAGCTAAATAAACCTCTTTGTTTTCTATAAAGTACCCAGCCACAGGTATTCTATTATAGGAATGACAAAATGACTAATATATTTCCTTCAATATTGCCACACTGGGGACTAACCTTCCAACACTTGGACCTTTGGGATACATAGTCAAACCATATCCAAACCACAATACTTACTACATGCTAGGCATATTGGTAAATCATTGGATATCATAGTGAACAAGACTCTGGATTCAAGCTTTTGGAGAAGAGTATTCCCCTTTGAACTTGCCTACATGAATTATTGCCCCCGATTTCTCTCTTCCAGACTTGTATTATGAGTGTTGCTTCTTAAACCAGCAATGCTTCTGGTAAACATGTCATTCTTCAAGATAGCTCATTTTCTTCCTGCCTGCATTCCATATACTTGAATTCCATATTACGGAATATTTCTAGTAGTTCTTAAAAATGATTCTCCTCTGTAGCCAAATCTTAATAGAATGTATAACATCTCACTGAAGACAATATTTCCAGCTTCCTTACCAGTTAGGTGTGGTCATGTCCTAAGATCTTACCAATAAGTGTGAAAGATGACTAGGACTTCTATATGATGTGCTTCAAAGGAAATGTTTGATATTCTCTTCAAAATTTTTGTCTCTTTCTTTGACATGGAATACAAATAATTATGGTGGAAATGTAGGTTCAACTGTGCAGGCAAAAACAAATCCCCAGGGAAGACCAACATCAATATGAAGTTAGTATTTAGTTATCTTCCAGACTTGTCTGCTGGTCTTTTTCTGGACTCCCCAGTGAGATAGAAATAAAATTGCATTTTATTTAAAATTTTGTATTCTTGGGTCATATTTTTCAGTAGCTAAATCTGTACCCTAAGTAATACATGTCCTAGAACTCTAAATTGAACATGATCAATTCTTTTCTTTTCTTTTCTTTTTTTGGACAGGCAGAGTGGATAGTGAGAGAGAGAGAGACAGAGAGAAAGGTCTTCCTTTTTACCATTGGTTCACCCTCCAATGGCCGCCACAGCTGGCACGCTGTGGCTGGCACACCACGCTGATCCAAAGGCAGGAGCCGGGTACTTATCCTGGTCTCCCATGGGGTGCTGGGCCCAAGCACTTGGGCCATCCTCCACTGCCTTCCTGGGCCACAGCAGAGAACTGGCCTGGAAGAGGGCAACCGGGAAAGAATCCAGCGCCCCCACCAGGACTAGAACCCAGTGTGCAGGTGCCGCTAGGTGGAGGATTAGCCTATTGAGCCACGGCACTGACCGAACATGATCAATTCTTAATCTCTTGTAACTGATAGAACTATTGCTTCTTTGAAGGTGGAAGGGACCAGGAGACAAGGGAACATTGACCTTAAGGAGCTGCAAGAGCTCCCAGATGGAAAAGAGAGCTCAACCCTGCAGTTACGAAGAACTGAATTCTGCCAAAAAAGTTTAATGTTCTTGGAATAAAAGTCTCGTCCACAGCCTCCAGATAGCTATATAGATAAAGGCCCAGGCTAGTGGACACCCAGATTTCAGCTTCGTGAGATCTGGAGCAGAGGAACCAGCTGAGCCCATGTGGAATCACTCAGATTTCTGTGAGAAATCTGCAAATTTAAAGCTACTTGCTACAACAATGTATGTGAGTTTCCTAAGGCTACTGTGAGTAATTGCAACAATCCTGGTGGCTTAAAACAACACAACTTATTTTCTCACAATTCTGGAGGTCAGAAGTTGAAAATCAAGGGGTTAGCGGAGCTATACTTCTGCAGGTTGTGGGAGAGAATCCATTGTTGACACATTAAGCTTTTGATGGCTCTCCTGCACTTGTTGGCATTTCTTGTACTTTGTGACTGTACTCTAAAAATCTGCTTCTCTGTTCACATATGCTTCACCTCTGTGAATGCCCCTGTCTAATCCTGGGACCACCCAGATAAGCTGGAATAAACCCTGATCTCAAGAGCCATAATTTAATTTCATCTTTTGTAGAATAAGAAAATATTCACAGATTCTAAGGATTAGAAAGTGACTATATCTTTATGGAGCAAGTTTTTAAGCCTACTACAAGCAGGAACAGAAAACTCATATACTACCCATTTTACATACTAAGAAATAATCAAAAGCATTAAATTCCTACAGAATCTCATGTAGCTTATTAGGGGAAAGGAAAAACATAGGATGAATTACAAGCAAATGTTTAACTATTTCTTGCCTATAAAATAAAAATGAAAATAGTAGCTACATTGCAAGACTATGACTAGAATAAATATATTACAAAGTGGTTCAGAGTGTATTTAGCATAATAGATTCTCAGTAAATGGCTACTATAATTGTTATCAAAATTTAATGTAAAATAAAGTGACAGTTTCTTTGTAAATTCCTGTTCCTCTGGTTATTTGTGAAACTTCTTAACTCTATTCATCAGAATCTCCTATTGTTCCCTACAGAATATGAATTAACTTGTTTATAACTTTAGATGTAGGCAGATTGTAAGAGCTTGATCCAAGAACTGAGACTGACTCTGGTTCTAGCTTGCTCTATTTGTAGAGACATTTAAGCAGTGACTATAGATCCTGTGTCCTTAAAACAAATAAATCCAGGTTGGAAAATAGTTTCAATATATTGCACTCAATAGATAGAAACTCAATTTTGAAAGTGTTGAAGAATAGGGCAGATTTTTTTTAAACTGAGGTTATATAGTAGGACTTACCCCAAAGCATGTTTCGTTTATTTATAGCTTCAAAAGTCCCTACCTCGTGATGACTGCTCCTTTCTTCCTCATTTCTCCAAACTTCAGCTTTGTCCTATCCCCTATCCCATCTGCTCCTTGTTTCTCACCGACCCAAGGCATCACCGTTTACTTTTTTAAAAGATTTATTTGTTTTGAAAATTAGAGTTACAGAGAGAGAGAGAGAGAGAGAGAGAGAGAGAGAGATCTTCCAACTGTTGCTTCACTCCCCAGAGAGAGACAGAGAGAGAGAGAGAGAGATCTTCCAACTGTTGCTTCACTCCCCAGATGGCTACAATGGTCTGCACTTGGGCCAGGAGCCAGGAGCTTCATCCAGGTCCCCTACAAGGGTGGCAGGGGCCAAAACACTTGGCCCATCCTCCAGGCCATTACCAGGAGTTGGATTGGAAGTGGAGCAGCCAGGACATGAATTGGCACTGATATGGGACAACAGTGTCGCAGGTTGTGGCTCTACCTGTTATGCCACAATGCCAGGCCCTAGATACCATAATCTTTACATCCTGTAGATCAGCATAGTATCTCTTGGATTTTCAAAAACTATTCCTCTACCTTGACTGTGCTCAGCACAACAATGGACTGAGAAAATCAAAAAAATAATTCTTTAGAAGGAAGATGAGTCAAACCCATTATTTTGGCATCTGTCTAGAACGATTGAAGGTTGAGGAACAGAAGTTGAGAATGACGATCTTGGCTTGAGGATTACTGAACAAACATAATCTGAACAGACTTAGTTGAGAACATGCCCTGTTCTGAAGTAGAGACTCTCTTAAGTAATCACAACACTTTGTTGATCCTTCATGAAATCTTAGAATGCAGAAGACACAGACTAAATATGTGTATCCTGAATAGAGCTTGAATATCATAGTAAGGGTATGTAAATGTCCTTCATATTTAAAAACATTAATATCCACCAGGGCTTTGGAAACCATTACCTGGCAATTGTACAACCCCACATGTAGTTTTTGTGGTAGAAAGAATAATGACCTCCTAAAGAAGCTGTACCTTATTCTCCAAAACCTGTGAATTCATGTCAAGAAGGAGTTCAAGTTGCAGTCAGAGCTCAGGTTGTTAATCAGTGGATAAGGAGGTTGCCATGAGCAATCATATGAGCCTAATAGAATCAGACGCATCCTCAAATGTAAAAGAAGGAAACACAAGATGTGAATACTGAAGAATGATCACAGAGATGCAGGGTTTCTGGCTCTGAGGACAGGTAAAGGTGTCCAGGAGCGAAAGATTGAGGATGAACTCCAGAAGCTGCGGAAGGCAGGGAGCAGATCCACCATGCAAGCTTCGAGAAGGAAAGGCAGGCTTATTGACATTTTCAAGTTAGCACAGAAAGACCTGTATCTGGTTTATAAGCTAAAGAGCTGTAAGATACTACATTTGTTGCTTTAAGCTATCAAGTATGTGATAATTTTTATTGCAATCATAGAAAATGAAGAGTGTTTTGTCTAAATTGTATTATTTGAACATTCTAATGCACTGTTTTACTTATGGATACCTTATCTTTATACAACTTAATTCTTTCTCACTCTACTTTCTATGCCTAATTATCCATTTCCCATGTGTGATACATTAGACGAGTGTCAGAATATCAAATTACAGTTTTTCAGAGAAGATAAATTAGCTTACACGGAATTTAAAAACCAGAATCAATTGAAATCATCTGGATATATAATTTTTCCTTTTTGTTGACATTGGAAATGGGGATGAGGAATTTTATATCTGAGGTATTTCTAAAGAAAGAAAATTTGACAAATATTCATGAACCTATCGAATCACACTGAAATAGTATCTGTCATTATGATTATGTTGATGACAATGAGAGGGAAAACTTTATTGATAAAATGGTGAGAACTTCAGGGTCTCTCTTCTCTCCTTCCAATCATCAAAGAAAGAGCTTGACTCACTCTATTCTAATGTCAGCAAGGGCCTTCCTTTTTGTATTGTCTTCCATTAGCAACATTAGATCATTGGGTAAAGAAATTCTAAAATTCCTTTCTCCTAGATTTGGACTTTTTTCAAAGTAGGAAAATGATGAAGAGAGAAAAAAGCAATTCTGATTTTTTTTCTTTTAAATATGTTCTTCTTATTTAATAGTCATCAGTTTCACCATTCTTCAGTAGTGCAACCAACAAAAAAATCCATAATTATTTCAACAGGAGAGACAGGCTCCCTGGAAACAATTGGCTGAGAAGTTATTATTTATCAATGTCACATAGGATGCATTTTAAAAAGCAATGTCACTTGAAAGAAACGAAACTCTGGGGACCCTTCCTTTTTTTAATTTTTATTTAATAAATATAAATTTCCAAAGTACAGCTTTTGGATTATAGTGTCTCCCCCCTCATAACTTCCCTCCCACCTGCAATCCTCCCATCTCCTGCTCCCTCTCCCATCCCATTCACATCAAGATTCATTTCCAATTATCTTTATATACAGAAGATCAATTTAGTATATATTAAGTAAAAATTTCAAGAGTTTGCACCCACACAGAAACACAAAGTGTAAAGTACTGTTTGATTACTAGTTAGACCATTGATTCACATAGTTCAATGCATTAAGGACAGAGATCCTACATGGGGAGTAAGTGCACAGTGACTCCTGTTGTTAATTTAACAATTGACACTCTTGTTTATGGCATCAGTAATCTCCCTAGGCTCTTGTCATGAGTTGCCAAGGCTATGGAAGCCTTTTGAGTTCACCGACTCTGATCATATTTAGACAAGGTCATAGTCAAAGTGGACGTTCTCTCCTCCCTTCAGAGAAAGGTACGTTGGTGATCCTTTCAATAGAAAATCACTTCCAGTGGATGAGCTCCTCAGAGAGCAGCTAGAGGCTCTGAGGAAAAAAAAAATGTCCATTTTCTGCCCAGCCCTGGAACATCTTCCTGTCTAGCAACGTAATGCATTATTTCCTGAATCACACTCTTCTCTATTATCCTCCTTTGGGAAGCAATAACATTTCCCTTTACACTGCCCCTCTTCTCTCAACTGGCCTCTGGTCACAGTCCAGCCTCCATCACAGCCTTTTGTGATCTATCCCCTGACTGTCTTTCTAACATTCATAACCTGCCATCCTCCCAAATACCTGCAGAATTTTTGTTCCTCCCTAACAGTCTCTTCAGATCTATGATTTGCTCCTCTGAAAGAGCCGAAGCATCCCTGTTTCCTTCTAATGTGTTGACTCCAACACCTTTCGCTGGTAAACTCTTGTTTTCCAAATCTCAGTTATTCTCACTGCTATTGACTCCTTCTTCCTTGGTCCAGATCTCTTTTCTCCTCCCCTCCCCTCTCTTCCCTTCCCTTCTTTTCCCTGTAACTTAGTGGTTTCAATGATGTACTCCCCATCATAATAAATTTCAATCTTTGTTTACAAACCTGAGACACTTTTTACACACAGAGTAACTTGATATACACATTACTGGAAATCCATCTTTTATCATCAAAACTTGAAATAGATCATACGCTAATAAAAGATATTCAGTTTTTAAATGTTGGATTAGTAGGTGAACATGTGGAACACAACCTAGTATAATAATTTCACATTTCTTTAATTATAGATTTAATCCAAGTTGTTGGCAAATGACAATCTGTGGAAGAAAAATCAAGAACAATCCTATTACAGACAAGTTCTCATCTTCTCCTATAGTTTCAAAGTACTTTAAAAAGAATAATTAGCAGTTCTTTAATACATTAGCACCATAATCCTTTTTCCAGAAAATGCCAGAGGTCACCTTAAAATTGAATGGCTGAGCAAGGATTAAATGTAAGAATAGAGGGACTTTGGTTATGTTAACTGGATCACTGCTTCCATGTCCTTGTTAAATATGCCTTCTGGACCGTGACAAGAAAGCATGGTCAACAGACAGTGGAAGCATACTCAAGGCTTGAACAGGTTAGTGGAGAAAGACGTGTTATTGATTGATAGTAATCAGTTCATCTTCTGCTGTGCTTCTCCTATTCTGATTGTCTTGTTTGTCTTCTTCAGCACAATATCTTCCCCTGATGATAGAGAAGCAATACATATTAATGCTCATTTTTGTGACAAAGTCACTCTTATTCACACTCTTCAAACACTGGCAATCCATGCAAAAAAAAAAAAATCTCCAGGCTGTTTGAAAGAGATGGAGAGAAGTTTTTAAAAATGTTCTTAGAGGATAAAAATGATATAAAATATATGATGCTTCTTTGGAATTAACCATTTATCCCTGCCAAAAATGGTGTTCATCTGCAGTCCAAAAGTTTCCCCTCCATTTATAGACTGAAATCCCCCATCAAAGCCAACAAAATCATCTCTCTTGTTTATTGGCTGGTTATGGTGTCTGGAGGGGAAGTGTGATATTTTGTATAAATAATGATTTATTTTATGCCTTGATGAATCTCAACATACTTCAAAGAAGAGAACTGAGCTGCAAGCATGCATACTTTATGCATCGTATTCTGCTCATAATTTGGGCTGAAATTCTGAGATGTAGATAGCAAAAATAATAGTCTGATGACTACATTTCTATATACATTTAGATGTATTGATGTTATTTGCTGAGCTTTGGGAAATTCTCTGTATCATCAAATAGACCTTTCATTTTCTTGAATTTATTTGAATGAATGATCATAAAAAAATTAGTAAAAGTACTTACTTTGCTAAGTAACCTTCTTATGTTCTCACTAGGCATTTACCACGTGCCAGGTACAATTCCTGTAAATTTGTATTTTGTACATAGATAAGATTGAATATTAAAATGTACATGATGTATTTTAATAGTTCACTTCTACGATGAAAATTATTAAGTTCACTTAGAAGATAAAACTCTAAGAAGCTGAAGAGTGCTAAGTCATTTGCTAAAATCTTCCACATACTAGCAATTATTGAATATAGAATTTAAGTATTTTTTCATAAAACAAAAATTTTGTCAAATTTTTCACCACTACCGGAATGGGAAAACTTGCAGAAAATAAGACAACAATGAATATTTCTAGTTTCAATATTGAAACTAGAAAATACTAAGAAGTAGAAAACATAATCATTGAGCAAAATCTAGTCTGTTCTTCTGGACATAAAACTGAACAAAATTTCAAGTGTGATTTGGGGATGGGCATGAGGAAGAAAGCAGGGAGGAAGAAGAACGATGGAGAAACGAGATTGGCCCCCACAAAAACTTTTCTGAATCTAAGTTTGAGGGGAATACCAAAGCTGAATGTTTTGAAATGCACTCTTTTAGAAAAATTAGGATAAAATTGCTTCCTCTATTTAAAATTAAATAAATAAATGAATAAATAAATAAAGGTGGTCACCACTGAGGCCAATGAATCCTTTAAGTGCAATCTTTTCATAATTAAACTTCATAGAACACAACAGAATTATGTAACTCTCTGAATCTTTTCTGAGTGATTTAATATATACAATCCTGTGGTGGCTGTTCCATCTAATTTTGATCATATTATTTCTTCATTTTAGCAGATTTTCAGTTGTTCCTTGCTTGCCTTGAACTATCGTGTACTTTCTTCAAGATCAGAATTAGTACTTTATTTTCAGATATGTCATTAAGATTTTAACTTGTAAGGACTATGGTTATTTGTTCTTCAAAAATTTTAGATATCACAAAGTTAAATAATTTTTATTTTTTTCTGAATCATTAAAATATGGAACTTTTCAGATTCCATTTTGAATCTCTATGTACAGAATTTCTCAAATGTTTTTGATACTAATTTCTTCTTTCAGTGTAAGAGATAATGATGGGCCCCTGCACCCGCATAGGAGACCTGGAAGAAGCTCCTGGCTCCTGGCTTTGGATCAGCACAGCTCCGGCCATTGGGGCCATCTGGGGAGTGAACCAACGGATGGAAGACCTCTCTCTATGTCTCTACCTTTCTCTGTAACTCTGACTTTCAAATAAGTAAAAATAAATCTTTAAAAAAGAACAATAATGATACTATTTTTGGAGAAACAAATGATGATACATCTGTTCTTGATCAATATATATAGACCTTAGAACATCAGTTGATCTTCAAACCATGACTGCATTTCTATTGCTAGATCTTTGCTTCCTTTTAGGATTGATTTCTGGTAGATAGAGGGAAATTTGTCTAACCATCATCTGTTCTTAAAAATTTGTCACTTGCCCTCTAAGAGCTCCTTATTTCTTCCCAAGAATCCCAAAGTCCAGAAATATCAAAGTATCTTCTCTTCAGTGAAGGTGTGAGAAGTTTTCTTTCAATGTAATCTGTTAGCATCAATTGTTAATGCTGTAACACCAGGTTTGTTTACTAATTTTTCCAAGGCTCAGTTTTCCTTTCTGTAAAATGAACATTACATCCCCCTCACAGAGGTAGAAATCTATGATCTGGTGAATTATTTTGTAATATATGAAGATGCTGCTAGCTCCCCTCTTTATCACTCTGTGGCCAGCAATTATAACTGGATTTATCCTCCAGGAACCTGCATCACACCAGTAGCATGGATTTCTCATTGATTCATATCTTTGCACATATCACATCATTAAGTTATATGTAAAAATAAAACAAAGCAAAATCAATCAATTGGACAATTAAGACTAAATGAATAATTCCAACATTCAAAAGGTTTTGTTCCTAAGGAACTCCAAGTTGAAAACACTTGGCAGATGCACATACAAAGAACATTAATAGGGGTGGGTGTTGTGGCTGAGTAGCTAAAATATTGCTTAGGAGTCCCAGGTTGAGTCGAGGCTCCACTTTTGATCCATCTTCCTGTTAATGCACCTGGGAGACAGTAGATTATGGATCCAGTACTGGGGTTCTTGCCATCCACATGGGAGACCCAGATGGAGTTCCAGCATCTCATTCCCATCTGACAATGTCCTGGCTGTTCCAGGCATTTGAGGGGTTAGCCAGTGGATGGAAGATTTCTTGCCATCTATTTGTCTGTGTCTCTCTGCTGCTCTACATTTAAAATAAAAAAAAAGAATATTAATAGCACAAGACAGTTCAAGCAACCCTAAGGAAAAAAATACAAAATAAAAAGAGAGGGATATAAAATCCCAGGAGGAAGAAAAAAAATGAATGTGTGGGACTTGAGTTGTGACTTCTAGAGTGGTTAGGATCCTTCCCTGGAACCTATAAGTTTACTGATGAGTTTGGGGGTGAAGAGGAAGATCATTTTAACCTTCTGTTGCCCCCCACTCCATGTGCACATTTTGGGTATAGCTTTCTGGCCCTGAAGAATTGTTAGCTTCTGGGTGGTCTGTATATGAGTTCTTTGTCTGGATATTGTCATAGAGACAGCTAGAGAGAGAGAGAGAGAGAGAGAGAGAGAGAGAGAGAGAGAGAGGAGATTGATTGTGGGGACAGGGCTGAGAGAAACAATAGCATGCCTGAGAGATCCCTGCATGGGAGTCTCATTATATACTAGCCATTCTATCAGGAAAGAAAGAACAGTGACTTAGATATCCTAACTGTCCCTTGCATTTAGTTTGCTTTTATTTTCTATCTTGCTTTCCAAAATGTGAGATACACAGGCAAGGCTGTAGAGATGATTTTAGCTGAAGCCAGCAACTTGGATATTTGCTAGGTTTAATTTAAAATATGGAAATAAAAAAAACCTCGGCAAGAATTAAACAGCCCACAACAATGAAGTTTTAGAAGTTTCCTCAAAAAATAAGTCATGCTAATTTAATATAACAACATTATGCTTTTAGAGTTAAGAGCCGTAACATATGGTGGTGAGAGGTTGATGCCAAAGGAAGCTTTGAAAAGCCCGGCCATTCACCAAGTCACCACTAGAGGGGGGAGTTGCATGCAGATAGCGTGGCTCCGTTCCTGGGCAAGGACACAGTGCAGATTTCCCACCTCCACTAGTGGTTACAGTTTTCGTTGCCATGGAAATCTCTAAACAAGGGGTAAATATGTCTACAATAGCCATAGACAATTTTATTTTTCATCCTTTTTTAATGCATGGCAGTCTCAGAGCACTCCATCTGCAGCCTGATGTTGCTCTCTGGCCTGTTAAGTCTGGGCAGCACAAGTCATCCATTATTACTAAATGGTATCACAGCACACAGCTCTGTTCACACACTGTGGTGCATTGTGAAGGTCCCTGCTCTATGGGGAGAGAGAGAGAAAACAACTCTTTTTGCCCTCCCTTTTTCCTCCCTAACTTGCTCCCCCTTGCAAGCTGAATCTTCAAATCTAGATACCTCCTGAGCCCATCTATATCAAACAGGTAGCCACTCACAGAGCTTAAGCATGGAGAAAACTGACCTAATCTGGAGGTAATGGAGAAATGAAAAGGGGGCGTTAGATTCATTCTTCGGGGTTCCAAGGTGTTGGAGATGGTTGGAGTATAGCTGAAATGATTTGACTAAGTGAAACATATACCTTTAAATGAAGTTGTGATTGAATTAAGGCTAATGATGTCAATGTTTGCTATAACTCAGATGTATTAAGACATTCATGTTTCTAAGAGATACAGCTGTACGCCTTTGAGAAGAGCTCTGAACAGGGCTGTAAAGTAGAGAATGAGACCGTTACTACCAGTAGCAAGTAACCTTGCTGTCTCTGCCTTGATTTCTTCAGTTGTGCTCATAACTATGTCCTTGTTAGGTGTTAGGTACTTTGTGGATGTATTTATTAAGCAGAGATGGCCCGGGCACTTGAAATGCTCACAGTCCAGAAAACTGACGTCCTCTGAGAACCAGACATGATTCAATGGGAAACTAAGGTTACTATGGCAATAATACACATCCCTAACTCATTATTTGGTCTCCTCTCCACAAGGCCCCCCTTATCATTCTAAAATGAAAAACTCCCTCACAGAATGACTGGGAGGAGGAGCAGTACTTTATTTATTTACTAATATTTTTACTTATTTATTTGGAAGTCAGAATTAGAGAGAGAGAGAGAGAGAGAGAGAGGGAGAGACAGAGAGATCTTCCATTTGCTGGTTCCCTTCCCAAACAGCTGCAATGGCTGGAGCTGGGCCACGCTGAAGCCATGAGCCAGAAGTTTCCTCTAGGTCTCTCACAGGCATCAGGGGCCTAAACCTTTGGGCTTGCTTCCCTCCCTTGCCCTTCCTAGGCCATTAGCAGAGAGCTGGATCAGAAGTGGAGCAGCCGGGACACTAACAGGCACCCATACGGAATACCGGTGTCGCAGGCAGCAACCTAACCCACTACAACACAATGCCGGCTCCAGGGCAGAACTTTAGACGTTGTTCCATGAGGCTGGGAGGTCAGGTAGTTTATGGAAGTATCCGTTGTGGATTCAGTAGTATTTGGAAAATGAAAGTCCTTTAATAAATAAGTGCTTACTAAAAGAAAATAGATGAATGGATTGATGCTAAAATAGTAAAATGGGTGAAGGACTCTGAAGATTTTGAGTGGATTTTTTAAGTGGAAAATAGTGCATACTTATTGCATCACAGAATAATGAATCTAGATAAAAAATGAAGCATTCAACATTCAGCCTTTAATTTTTTAAGTTAAAATGCCTGTCACTCTAAATATCAGAATATTCAAAATCATAGCATAAATAAATATCTACTTTTAGAATGGCAAAAAGTCATGTGTAAATTATTAGAAAGAAAAAAGGAAATGAAATCATTGTCCAGTTTCTGGAAGGGGTGTTCTATAAAGTGCTTGCCTTTCTTTGAAACGTCCATTGACATTTTGGATTCCTGGCATGTGGGAAATCCCTAGGCTGTATCTGGGATTTCATAGAGGATGAATATGTGGGAACTTCAAAAACAACACTGAAAGGCATAGTGGGAATCCAATATTGACAGCCATTGTCATTCAGCTCCTGGGGATGCTACTATGATAATGTTGGCCAATGTTGGCTTCTTCTCAAGGACCTTCAGGGTATCCAGTTAACTGGAAATGTACTCTGCAGTCAGAGCCAAGAGGGATGACCTTCCCCAAATGGATCTAGTTTTGTGATTCAGCATGTGAGTCATTCAGTCCATAACCACTTCCTGTCTGTCCCAGACATCCCCTGGGAAATTTGGATGTCTCCTGATTTCAGGAGGAATCCTTGGGTCCATTGCTAAGCTGCTGATTGAGACTGCTCCTCAGTGAAGTGGAGTTTCTGGAGACTTATCATGGCTTACTGAGCCTCAGAGGAACTGGTAGTGCTACTGAAGCAGACCTCAGAACAAGATGATTGCCTGTCTGCTGTCATTGTCTAGTAGACAATTGTGTAATGCTGCCAGAGACCACGCTACTACACTACTACCATGGTTTGAATGTTCCCTTCCAGACTCCTCATGTTGAAACTTAACTGCCAAGTAACATTATTAATATATGAAGACTTTGAGCAGTGACTAGAGCATGAGTGCTCTGACCTTGTGAATAGATTAAGGATGTAAGGGAGCGGCTCCCTTACAAAAGGGTGAGTTTGGCCCCCTTTTTGTCTCTGTATTGTTTTTGACCTTTCTGCCTTCTACCATACGATTATGCAGCAAAGACCAGATGTAGGTACCTTGATTTTGAAATTTACTGCCTCCAGAACTGTAAGAATGGGGCCACACTGTGCCGTAGAAGGTAAAGCTGCCTCTTGCAGTGCAAACATCCCATATGAACAACAGTTCAAGTCCCAGCTACTCTACTTCCAGTCCAGCTCTCGGCTATGACCTGAGAAAGCAGTAGAAGATGGCCCAAATCCTTGGGCCCCTGAGCTCACGTGGTATACCTGGAAGAAGCTCCTGGATCCTGACTCGGATCAGTGCAGCTCTGGCCATTGTGGCTAATTGGGGAGTGAATCAGCAGATGGAAGACCTCTCTCTCTTTCTGCCTCTCCTCTCTGTGTAACTCTGACTTTTAAATGAATAAATATATCTTTAAAAAAAAGGTAAAGTCCAGGACCTTATGGGCATTATTATTAGAAAAGAAAAACTCAAGAAATACATTTTCTGTTCATTATAAATTACTCAGTCTTGGGTATTCTGTTATGGCAACATATATAGACAAGAAAACTATTGAAAGTGGGTATCTGTAATCGCATATTTCAGATTGGAGAAATCTATTTACTTATCTATCCATATCCTGGAGTTTGCTTCCTAGTATTATCCCCACCCTTGTATCCTCATTATGTAGTAACCATTTGGATGAGGTGGAATAAACTCTCTATTTCTGAGGTGGGTGTTTAGTGTGTAAACTAATCCTATTCCCCTCAGTACAATGTTTAGGTTAAGACTGGGAACTTCAGCCAGAATGAATGTTTTCCTGGCCCAATATACACCATTCTCTTCAGCTAAGAACTGGCATTTAGTTTGAGAGAAGATGCTATTTTTTTTTTCCTGGATACAAAGATGAATGTGTATATCTCTGGAAACCATAGTCATATTATGATTTATTAGAGATGGGCCTTAGATTGGAATTGATGGTCCCCAATGAAAAACAAAGAATTGAAAAGAGACTGGTAACATCAACAAGACCCTGCATGAAACCAAAGGCTACTCTACCATCATACATGCTATATTAGCTACAATATTTTCTTTATTATTTAAGCCAGTTTGGGTTGGGTATATATTGAATGAAAGAAAACTTATTGATAAAATTAATGAATTGATCATTCTATTTTATATTCTACAAAAACTTTTCTAGCTGTTTACTATGTGCAAGGTAGACAAATCAATGAAAAATACATGCACAGCAGGGTAAATGCTAAATGAAGGAAAACATACAAGGTGCCATGGGCACATGAAGGCAGGTGCTGCTAAGAATATTTCAGTGGATGCAGATTGGGAAGCTTCATGGGAGAGATGGCATTCAAGATGGTTGGCAAAGTGAGATCTTGAAATAAGGTACAGATAGCCGGTGCCGCGGCTCACTCGGCTAATCCTCCACCTTGCGGCGCCAGAACACAAGGTTCTAGTCCTGGTCAGGGCGCCAAATTCTGTCCCGGTTGCCCCTCTTCCAGGCCAGCTCTCTGCTGTGGCCAGAGAGTGCAGTGGAGGATGGCCCAAGTGCTTGGGCCCTGCACCCCATGGGAGACCAGGATAAGTACCTGGCTCCTGCCATCGGATCAGCGCAGTGCACGGGCCACAGCGCACCGGCTGCGGTGGCCATTGGAGGGTGAACCAACAGCAAAGGAAGACCTTTCTCTCTGTCTATCTCTCTCTCTCACTGTCCACTCTGCCTGTCAAAAAAAAAAAAGTACATATGTGAGTATACTTGATAAGGTCTGGGGAAAAATGGAATTATAAGGTCAGTTTACTTTGGTACAAATATTTTTAAATCCATGAATATGAAGATGTCTTCGAAATTCATAGGAAACACATAAAAAAAGCTATGCATAGGTGACAACATTTTTGCACCAAAATAAACTTATCTCTAATTCCATTTTCTCCGAGAACTTTTTGAAGTATCCTGTATTATAAATTTTCATCCTCTATGAATATATAATGTGCAGAAGGAGAGCAGAGAGGCTAGCAACATGGGCATGGAGCTGACATTGTGGTGTAGCAGATTAAGCCAGTGCCTACTGTGCCTGCATCTTATATGGGTACCAGTTCAGGTCCCAATTTCTCCTCTTCTGATACAGTTTCCTGCTAATGTGCCTGAAAAAGCAGTGGGAGATGGACCAAGAGTTTGCTTCCCTGAATCCACATGGGAGACCTAGAAAAAACTCTGGACTCCTAGCTTTAGCCTGGCATAACCCTGGCTGTTGTCACCATTTAGAGAGTGAATCAGTGGATGTGAGAGCTCTCTCTACCTCTCTCTCTCGCTCTCTCGCTCTCTCTCTCTCCCCCTCGGTCTCTCTGTGTCTCTCCCTCTCTCTCCATAACTCTGATTTTCAGATAAATTAAAAAACATTTTTTTAATAGAAGAGAACGTGGGCACTAGAGTAAAACCTTTTGGGCTTAAACACTGGTGCTGGTGTCTCCCAGTGCTGTCGGTTTTATTATCTGATAAAATGGGTGCTATGGAATTATTGTGAGATTTATACAAGAAATATTTATCATAAAGGCATGCATACAACATATTTGTAATATGTAGGTTTTTTTTTTTTTCTAAATTCCTGTCTTGGTGGTCTTGGCTCCTAATAACATTATGAATAAAATTCCTTTGGCTTGATAAACAATGATGAAGAAGCTGCTTTGTTTAACAGTCTATAATCTCAAACCTGGGACTTCATTGTACATTCTGGGCATCCATGGTTTCATGCAATTTAGTGAAATTTTCATCAAGATTATTTATTTGTATTTCAGCTATTTTTTATGTTTATAGAGCAATGTGTGTATGGCAATACATAGGGTAGTCCATTTAAAGACAAATGTATTATCTCTCCATCAAACAAAACATCCTCATATATTAAATGTTAAAAAAAGATGTGCTAAGAGATAAGGGTTGTACACTTTTAGGTGTGTAGTAGGTTATGTTCCTTTTATGAATAGGTAATATAGGTTGTCCATGTAAAAATTTTCATAAATGGAAAAAGTAAAATTCATATGGGAATACAGCAGGTACAGTTGATATTCAGTTGGTGTTTATATCAACATTAATTTCTCCTCTAACTTATTGGGTATTTGTCTAACCAAAGACTGAGCCACATAACATATTAAGTATTCTGAATATAATCTTTGTAACTATGGTTTTAATTCTTTACATTGAAATTTTAAGCATAACAAAGAGATATTGCTAGGCAAAAATACAGAGCTATACCAGTAATAGTGTGTGGGAAATGAATTCAAGAGGATAGAAATATTCAAATCCTGGAATAAGAGACTGGAAGGAGGGTAGCAACACAACACATCACTGATGTGGGTCATCAGCTCACCCAAGAGCCAGACAGACCAGGTTTGTCTCTACCATCTCTCTTTCTAACTGTATGAAGTTTTGAAAATCAGTTAACTTCTTAGTTTCAGCTTAGCTGGAGAATATCAGCAATGATTCTTACCATAAACAGATGCTGGTAAAATTCAAAGACATCATTACCTAGCGTGGAATGTGGCATAAAGAGTGAAGGGTCAGATGTTGTTAGGGATTCTGGCATTCCATACTGAGTGCCTTACTTGAGTCCCAGCTATTCCACACTTCTCATCCAGCTTCTGGCTGATATGCCTGGGAGGCAGCATATGATGGCTCAAGTTTTTGGGTTCCTGTCATCCATGTAGTAGACCTGATAAAGTTCCTGACTCCTGGCTTTGTTCTGACACAGTCCTAGCCATTACGAGCATCTGGGGTGTGAACTTGATGAGAGATCTCTATCTCTCCCTCCCTCTCTGTCACTCTGCCTTTTAAGTGAATAGGTAGATAGATAGAAAAATCTTTCTAAAAAGAAAAGAATGAGGGCTAATAGTCTTAATAATTATTATTGGTCTCTGACCAGAAGTGATGTGAAAAACACACACTTTATACATTACGACCTATTAGGCAATGAGTTCCGATTATGGAAATTAAAATTCATCTGCTTCCCAACAACTAGAAAAATTTCAAAGGACTTCCCAGAAATATTTTCAGGATATCTCATTCCATCTTTGGCTTCTAGTGCATTTTATTTTGTGCTGATTATCTTGCAGATGTGGCAGAGCATGCTGTTCATACTATGTGCTCAGTGAGTATGTGTTGTCTGTGTGGATACTCAGATAGCCTATAAGACTAATTAGTACTAGAAATCAAGCATTGCCTATATGATGTAACTGCTCTTTTTCTTGAAATAGTTTTGCCCTCATTTTAGGTTCTTCTCTTAGACTTTTCTTATCCGGTCCTGTCTTGTAGTATGATTGCTTTGTTGTTCTTATTTCTGTTACTCAGTTATTATGTTTTAGTTTGTCATTTATAAACATCTTAGTTAGGGAAGGCATTTGGTGTGGTGGGTAAAGCTCCAGTTAGGCCACCTACATCTCATTTTGGAGTGTGTGGGTCCAAGTCCCAACTGTGCTCCTGACTTCACCTTTCTGATAATGCAGATCCTGGGAGGCAGCTGCTGATGGCTCACGTGGTTGAATCTCTACCACCCACGTGGGAGACTTGGGTTGATCTCTTAGATACCAGCTGTAGCCCTGGCGCAGCTCCTGGCTGTTGGAAGGCATTTGGGGAGTGAATTAGTATATGGGAGTGCTCTCTCTCCCCCTTCTCTCTTTAGGGAATGATAGATGAGAGATCTCTATCTCTCCCTCCTTCTCTGTCACTCTGCCCTTGAAATGAATAGATATATAGATAGATAGATAATCTTTCTAAAAAGGAAAGATTTTTAAAGATTACTCTGGATAACTGTTCTCAACAAATATCAACTGGATATTGAAGTAATCAATTAAACATTGCATTCAATCTTAAGATGACTTGATCTTTGTTGGGTATATACACCAAACACATATCATCTAAATATAACACCTGATCTTAATGTCATCGATTCTCTCAGGGGTCACATGTGTTTATCTCATTGACTGACATTGATAATGAGAGCAATACAAGTTTCATAATCATACAGCTCATACTTCTTGTCATGGCAGTCATCTGGTCTGAGTCACCCTAGCCTTGGCTGCCTCCCCATAGGCAATCACTGCCTTCAGTGGGACAGTCGTCATGGCTAACTAAGCAAAACTTGGCCCAATAATTCCCTCCAAGTAATGTATTCTGTGAATCGTAGTCTCTTCCCTGCTTCTACTTACATTGAGGAAATGTTCCTATGAAGTCTTAGATATTATGAAATACATAGTCATGGCAAAAGGCATGCAGAGTATGCCCACCTGCAAATCAGACTACATAATCACTCCCCCTTTGGGAGTAAATAAAAAGCCAGGAATACGGTGGGCCCTCTCCTTATTGCCCCATAGATGCACGGCTTTTGGGCTGCCCACTGTCTGCTTTCCTGCCTGCATGCTGCTCCATGTGGCTTGCTCCTGGCCTGCTCTCTGCCTGGTATGGACCCAACTTAGCTTCTAGATCTCCCTTTTTCCCCTAAATAAAGCCCTCACTTTCCTGTGCATTTCTCTCACTGAATAAAATCCTTAACAACTTAAAAAAAAAAGTCATGCAGAGATATATGGATCCAAGATTAAAAAAAAAAAAAAAGCACTTCATTTAGCTGAAATCACATCCAGAATCATATCTGCAATTTTGTCATGGTCTTTTCCCTCCTTCTTCTTGGTATGTACATGGTAAAGCGTATTTGCCCCTAGATGTGATGAATAGAGAAGGCCCCACATCCTAACACAGTAGGATTTTGTGAGTTGTTGGCATTTAGTTCAAAATACACAGGGGCTGACCAATAATTATTTAATATAAAGCCACAAAAAGCAAATAGGATTAACCAAAGTAACTACTTGATCTCAAATTGCTGTGTATTGACTCTCCTGTTTTGTTAACATTTTATTTATCCTGTCTCCCACACCCTCTCCCATTCCATTCACATCAAGATTCATTTTCCATTATCTTTATTTACAGAAGATCAATTTAGTATACATAAATAAAGATTTCAAAAGTTTGCAGCCACATAGAAACACAAAGTATAAAGTACTGTTTGAATACTAGTTGTACCTTTAATTCACATAGTACAACACATTAAGGACAAAGATCCTACAGGAGGAGTAAGTGCACACTGACTCCAGTTGTTGATTTAACAATTGACACTCATGTTTATGGTGTCAGTAATCTCCCTAGGCTCTGGTCATGAGTTGCCAAACCTATGGAAGCCTCTTGAGTTCGCCAACTCCGGTCTTATTTAGACAAGGCCATTGTCAAAGTGGAAGTTCTCTCCTCCCTTCAAAAAAAGGTACCTCCTTCTTTGATGGTCTGTACTTTCCACTGGGATCTCACTCACAGAGATCTTTCATTTAGGTCATTTTTTAATTTTTTTGCCACAGTGTCTTGGCTTTCCATGCCTGAAATACTCTCATGGGCTTTTTAGCCAGATCCAAATGCCTTAAGGGCTGATTCTGAGGCCAGAGTGCTGTTTAGAACATCTGCCATTCTATGAGTCTGCTGTGTATCCCGCTTCCCATGTTGGATCATTCTCTCCTTTTTAATTCTATCAGTTAGTACTAGCAGATACTAGTCTTGTTTATGTGATCCCTTTGACTCTTAGACCTATCAGTATGATCAATTATGAACTGAAACTGATCACTTTGACTAGTGAGACGGTATTGGTACATGCCATCTTGATGGGATTGAATTGGAATCCCCTGGCACGTTTCTAACTCTACCGTTTGGGGCAAGTCCGATTGAGCATGTGCCAAACTGTACATTTCCTCCCTCTCTTATTCCCACACTTATATTTAACAGGGTTCACTTTTCAGTTAAATTTAAACACCTAAAAATAATTGTGTGTTAATTACAGAGTTCAACCAATGGTATAAGTAGAACAAAAAAATACTATTTGTATATATGTGAAGGGAACTTCTAATAACACTTCTATGCATTCCTCTGCAAAACAAAGTTTCCACTATGCACTATTTCAAAAGAAAACTTGTATCATAACTCTAAGCAAGCTGTGGAGAAAGAGTTTCATACTACTATTCACTCATTGAGAAAATCAGTGGGTAAATTGTTGTCCATCTAACCAGATTCAAGAAGACACGAATATTTTTTTTCCATTTTTCATCTCATTTACAAACTGTTCTTTGCAGTTAGTGATTGTATTCAAGGAAAGCTAAAAATAGATTTAAGAAATGTAAACAGAAAACTATGATATCGTGCAAATTATTTGCATTTTATATGCTGCTTCATTAAAAAGAAAACTATATTATCTTTTTTTGATAACCTTATCTTGCTTCACTGTATCTATTCTCACAAGAAAAATACTTTGTGACTGTAAAATATGTATGCATTTTATAGCATAAGGATAAACAGGAAGATTAGAAAAGGCTTAGCAGAGCATTTATGTCTTAGAATAATTTATTCTACTTCTGTGTCATCATTAACAATACTTTTGAGTTCTGAATTAACAAGAAATTTTAATCCTTGATACTTCTTAACTACCAGCTTATCATAAACAGGAAGACTAGTTTGAGCAGGAAAAGTTGTGCTTTTAAGAGATATAAATTCTTTGTTATGCTTTCTTTTTACATGGGGTCTTGTCTTTTCTTGATGTATAAGAACAGTTCTGGAGTGTACGAAAGCACCTGATAAGACAATATAGAGCTAAATAACAAGTTTCTCAGACTAGGTGGTCGAAGACATAATTTTCCATGATTTTAGAAAGCACAGGGCTCAGAGGGATTATAGGACACTTAGACTATGCTTACCTATAGCAAATATTCAATTAATTTTGGTGCAAAATATTATTTGACATCGTCTTGTAATAGATTCCACTTTTAAGTGTTCACAGACTAAATCTTAGAGTTCTGTGCTCAAGTTTGCTGAGGAGCAGTCTTGAAATACAGACCTATGAGGAAGTAAGGTAGGAATCAGCAGGAAGAAAACTGTCCTACAACACAGCTGAAACTTAGACCTCAGCCAATCCTGTGATAAACTGCAGTTGGGATGACCCTTGAGATGATCTCAAATTAAGGCAAATTGACAAAACCTTTGTATCCTTCATTTTGTCAGTGACTTATTATATGTTAAGCCCTAAGAGGGGTCATAATGTTACAAAAGGTGATTCACTGATGCTGAGACTAATTTACAATAGCACCACCACTGTAGGAGGTCAGTAGCCAATAATATCTGCCTATGTGCAGTGAGGGGTGCCCGCACTCACCTTCAAGAAGGGACTAGGGGCACTAGATTATGAAACTACAGCAATGGCTCTCTGAGTTTGTTTCCCACAGCAGCAACATCAGTATCAACTGGAAACTTGTTAAAAATTCAGATTCACAAGATTTACCCTAGACATGGATCAGAAATGATTTGGGTGGAACATAGCAATCTATAGTTCAATAAGTCCTTCTGGTAATTCTAATGTGCATTCGTTTTTGAGAACCACATGCTACACTATCTTCTGCAGCCACTGAACAAGACAGTACCAACAAAAATATCACAGTATATTGTTTTTGGGTCTTTAGACTTTCTTTGTGATAATAAGTTACTAATATCTACATGTGATTATTTAAGTTATTTCACAGACTGGGAACTCAGACATTATTCAAAGCTTCACTCAGCTTGGCTTATAATGGCCAATTGTCACCATTTCTAATATCAGGAAAATGTGGACTGCTGGCCTGTATCATGCTACGGAATCCTAACTAAAGGAAATAGCTAGGAGTAGTAAATGAGGAAGACAAACAAAGAAGCAGATATCATATGTGTCCTTTCTTGTGTGGGGTTGCCAAAGTTCAACATTGTGAAAACCTCTGACTTGCATCAGGATGGATTTAGGTAGGGACCAAATGTCTGTTGTTTTCCTTTTGAGAAGAAAACAAATACAGTCTTCCTGTTCTTATAGAAAATGTATACAAGCACAGATTGACCATGAAGATAACACTAATAGCTAAGAAAAAAAAACCTGCCAAGGGGTAAATGATATGGTATTTACAAAGTGTGGATTTTCTATAGACCATGAAAATCAGAACATATTTTTAAAATGAAAACAACAGGAAATCAAAGATAAAAGTGCTTATTCATTAAATCCTGTTTCTGAATTCAGTTACATAGGTCACTGAGAAGTCGGTATCCTTGCCTCTAAATAGGAATCAGAATACCTGTGTTTTAGAGAACTGAGAGTTTGCAATAGTTTGCAATAGTCAGCACTTCAATTTATTCAGTCTGACTTCTGTTATCTGCCTCTGAAAACTATTAGAAAAATGTAGATTCATGGAACAAAGGCTTTTCTTGACCATCACCTAGCCATTTGTATGGATATTCACCAGGGTTGTTCACTTTATTCACCCTTGGGGGTCAAATGTCTCCACTTATTCACAACTAAGGTCTTAATCCTCTGTTGTTTCCAAAGAGCATTTGGATTGCATTTACTTTTCCAACTATAATGCAGTTACTAGCTGGCCCATGGCAGCTTCTAAAAACCACTTTTACTATATGAGTAGGAGGCTTAGATAACCAGGAATACTTAATTAAATGCAATATTTTTTCACAGTGAATCCCCCATGGGGTGCTCATTTTTAATAGCTTCTTATGCTTCTTTAACTCCAGCACAACTGGTCTTAGATTTACTCGCAGGCAGATTTACATTGGAAACACATTATCTCTAGTAAGTCCAAAGATGCTCTCCAGCGGCCCTTCACATCTGTTATTGTATTTTGCAGCTTAGATTTCCAATTGATTGGGGAAAATGAAAACACCCTCAGTGCAAGGAGGCTCTGTTATACACTTCAGTCTAAAGAACTGCTCAGCTCACTTCACAGAATTCCCTTTGTAATACTAAATTCTGGAATCCTCTATTACAGAGAAAATTAACATTCTTGAGGCCATATTTCTCCCTGAGAATTTTAAATAAAACGATTGATGTTTCAATACATTTTTAAAAGGGTTTCCTAAAAAAAGACAGGATATTCAAACTTATTTCAAGAAGAAACTGTTTGAATATCTACTCGCATGGTGTCTCCTCTTCCATTTGCTTGAAAAAAAAAAAACACTATTCCACTACTACTACACACATAAACAAAAGAGTGAAAGTATGTTATTAGGCTATATTGTTAGCTATCATTTATCCAATACCAGCATTCAGGTGAATATTCCAAGAAACACCAAATGACAGCTCCGTTAATTTTGTTTGCTGGTTTTACGGGCAGAAAGACGGGTTGAGAGTTAGACAGACACAGACAGGACTCCCATCCCCTGGTTACTATACAGGTACCCACAATGGCTGGGGCTGGGCCAGGGTGGACCCTGGGAACTGAAAATCCAATCCAAAACTCTCATGCGGGAACCCAATTGCCTGAGCCACCTAGCACTTCCTCCTATGGTCTGCAATGGTAGGAAGCTGGAGTCAGGAGCAGAGCTGGGTACAAACCCAGGTCCTTCCAGTGTGGACTGGGAGCCTCATAATCACCACGCTGGTTGCCTGCTCCCCTATTCATTTCTTGTGATATAAAAAAAATAGTCTAAGTCAACCAGTAATGGAATGTATGAAAATAACTAAAAGAGTAAATTGCAAATGTCTCACCTTAAAAAAAAAGATAGGTTAAACAAGGTGATGGATATATCAGTCAGCTCTATTTAATCATTTCACATTGCAAGCATATAGCAAAACATCACACTGTACCCTGTAAATTTATATAAAGATGATTTATTAATTAAAAGCAGTGGAAAGAACAGGTCATCCAAGAAGGAGGTACCTTTTTCTGAAGGGAGGAGAGAACTTCCACTTTGACTATGACCTTGTCTAAATATGATCAGAGTCAGTGAACTCAAAAGGCTTCCAAAGCCTTGGCAACTCATGACAAGAGCCTAGGGTGATTACTGATGCCATAAACAAGAGTGTCAATTTGTTAAGTCAACAACAGGAGTCACTGTGCACTTACTCCTCATGTAGGATCTCTGTCCTTAATGTGCTGTACATTGTGATTCAATGCTATAACTAGTACTTAAACAGTATTTTTCACTTTGTGTTTCTATGTGGGTGCAAATTGTTGAAATCTTTACTTAATATATGCCAAACTGATCTTCTGTATATAAAGAGAATTGAAAATGAATCTTCATGTGAATGGAAGGGGAGAGGGAGAGGGAAAGGGGAGGGTTGCGGGTGGGAGGGAAGTTATGGGTGGGGGGAAGCCATTGTAATCCATAAGCTGTACTTTGGAAATTTGTATTCATTAAATAAAAGTTAAAAAATACAAAAAAAGTAATACTGATAAACACTTGCTTAGGAGAAAATTCAAAACAACTTATGTAAAATGTGAAGAGCAATACTTTAGATGTTCTTTTTAATATAGTTTATAAATCCTATCTTGTTTATTATTGATAAAAGGTACAGCATGCACTTGAAATGTGCACAGAAGCATTTTCCTACATTCCATAGGGGTGCATAGCTTAAAGCGTATAGCACAGATTCTGTGGATAGGCTACACTGTTCACCGGATTATAGGGCCTTGACAAAGTCATCTAGTTTGTATCATTGCTCGTTCTTTGGAAACAGGGATGACAAAATACTTCAGTGTATTGTTGTAAGAATGAGTAATGCATTAGGACACATAAAAGAGTTAGACAAGTGCCTGCTATATTCTGAGTGCAATGTAAGCTTTTATTATTGTGTTATCACATTGTGATAGAAGCAATATAGGTAGGTAAAACTTTCTAGCCACTTTTGTTGGAAAATTGTATCAGTAAATTTTGGGAAATGAAATGTGAGTGGAGAGTATATATACTTTCTAGTCTGAAACACTTACAAAGACAGCTTGTTTTCTTGATTTCTCCCTTTTTCCATAATGGAAATAATATACTGAGAGAGCTTCATGGAAACACTGACTCCACATATCACCAGAAGGCCTGTTGATAAGATAAAGCTGAATTTATTGCTTACCCCAATAGGAGATACCACCTTAAACTCAGAGCACAGAAGTCCAGTTGGAAAGAAAGATAGGAATTTTTTTTAAATGTATTTAAAATATACAAATTTCATGTAAGTTAAGGATTTTGAGAAAAGGATTCAAAGAATCTTAAGGGCCAGTCTAGTGATGTTTTTCCTTGAATAGTTGATGGACTTTTTTTAGAAGTTCTTGTTAAAAAATGAATGATTTTTTCATCCAGGACCCTAGTAGAAAAAATGCTAAGTAAAAAAAAAAAAATACTAAGGAAGTCAGTGCAGTAAGATATGGTTCTATTCTGTCTCAGTTGAGTGTGGAATTCAATAATTTGGATTCGGCCAGCGCCGCGGCTCACTAGGCTAATCCTCCGCCTAGCGTTGCCGGCACACAGGGTTCTAGTCCCGGTTGGGGCGCCAGATTCTGTCCCGGTTACCCCTCTTCCAGGCCAGCTTTCTGCTGTGGCCAGGGAGTGCAGTGGAGGATGGCCCAGGTGCTTGGGCCCTGCACCCCATGGGAGACCAGGAAAAAGCACCTGGCTCCTGGCTCCTGCCATCGGATCAGCGTGGTGCGCCGGCTGCAGCGCGCCAGCCGCGGCGGCCATTGGAGGGTGAACCAACGGCAAAGGAAGACCTTTCTCTCTGTCTCTCTCACTGTCCACTCTGCCTGTCAAAAAAAATAAATAAAAATAAAAAAATAAAAAAAAATAATTTGGATTCCTAGGGTCATCCACATATTGGACCAATGTGGATCCCAGAGAACCCACATAGAGAATAGACTCTACTAATCATAAACTCATAGAAGGGCACATGTCCTAAACAGCACTCTGGCCTCAGAATCAGCCCTTAAGCATTTGGATCTGTCTGAAAAGCCCATGAGAGTATTTTAGGTATGGAAAGCCAAAACACTCTGGGGAAAAAAAAAAAAAAAACCTAAATGACAAAGCTCTGCGAGTGAGATCCCAATAGAAAGAACAGGCCATCAAAGAAGGAGGTACCTTTCCCTGAAGGGAGGAGAGAACTTCCACTTTGACTATGACCTTGTCTAAATAAGACCGGAGTTGGCGAACTCAAGAGGCTTCCATAGCCTTGGCAACTCATGACTAGAGCCTAGGGAGATTACTGACACCATAAACAAGGCTGTCAATTGTTAAGTCAACAACAGGAGTCACTGTGCACTTACTCCTCCTGTAGGATCTCTGTCCTTAATGCGTTGGTCAATGTGAATTAATGCTATAACTAGTACTCAAATAGTATTTTATACTTTATGTTATATGTGAGTGCAAACTGTTGAAATCTTTAGTTAATATATACTAAACTGATCTGTATATAAAGATAATTGAAAATGAATCTTGATGTGAATGGAATGGGAGACGGAGTGGGAGATGGGAGGCTTGCGGATGGTAAGGAAGTTATGGGGAGGAAAAAGCCATTGTAATCCATAAGCTGTACTTTGGAAATTTATATTTACTGAATATAAGTTTAAAAAAATGACTACAGATGAATCCAGAAAGATGAGGCTTATAATTCAAGGATTTAGCCATATTGTATGTTGCAAGGTCGGTAATTACCTAAGACATACTGATTGCTTCTTAGAGGCTGGAAGTATTTAGTGCATAATTGGATAATAGATACAAGTTTTTTACCCAGTGCCAACCTATAAGCGTTTTCCAAGCCATCAAAAATATTTGATAAGACTGGCAGTTTGTTCAGACCAAGTCCATATGATACAGCTAATTCAATGACCAATCCAATTGCTGTCATTTCCCAAATTTAGGGCATAAGCTTAGCTGTAGAGACATTCTAATGGATTCCTAATTCAATGAGTTGTTGACATTCTAAACATTTTGTTCATTTTCAGTTATCGAACCCAGGCGGTGCCGCGGCTCAATAGGCTAATTCTCTCTCTGCAGCGCCGGCACCCCGGGTTCTAGTCCCAGTCGGGGCCCGGATTCTGTCCCGGTTGCCCCTCTTCCAGGCCAGCTCTCTGCTGCGGCCTGGGAGTGCAGTAGAGGATGGCCCAAGGGCTTGGGCCCTGCACCCCATGGGAGACTAGGATAAGTCTGGCTCCTGCCATCGGATCAGCGCGGTGCGCTGGCCGCCGCGGCCATTGGAGGGTGAACCAACGGCAAAGGAAGACCTTTCTCTCTGTCTCTCTCTCTCACTGTCTACTCTGCCTGTTTAAAAAAAAAAAAATCTAGTATGGAATGCCAGAGAACCAAGAGAATGAAAAAAAAAGTCAGGTTGGAATCTCTCAAATGCTGTGCACCCAAATATCATGTCAGATTTAAAAAAAAATCTAGTATGGAATGCCAGAGAACCAAGAGAATGAAAAAAAAAGTCAGGATGGAATCTCTCAAATGCTGTGCACCCAAATATCATGTCAGATTTAAAGAAAACTTGATAGAGTCTTGCCTTTTATCTGTAACAGATATCTGGTAGCTAAAAACTTGTTCATAAAACTAGGAAATAAGCAAAATTGAGTGAAAAAAAAAAAATCCAGAGCTAAATGCAGTGATGCCTGCCTTTGCACCAGGAATTCTAATTCAGTGATTCGTAAGCTTCCCATTTAAATTCTTCCTGGATTACTGGTTCAAGAGAGAGTGAGCAAGAGAGAGGGAAGTAACATTTACTTCACCACGTTATTGAAATTCAATGTCACTGGCATCATCTGAGTACTTGCTAAAAATACGGAAACTTGGGTATTATAACAAGATCCTGGGCTGATTATTGTATACACTAATGTTGACAGTGATTACCAGGGGAAACTGGTTAAAAGAGACTCCCAAACCCAGAGTTTTAATTTGATTTGTCTGTGATGTGGCCTAGGCTTTTAGGTCCTCAGAGAATTAACTGGGCAGCTAGCTAAAGAGAGAGGTGCTAGTATAGAACTCTGGTATGGTCTGAAGACATACAGGAGAATTGGCATTGCTGGTGGGGTAAAAGCAATGACTCACAATTTGTTTCCAGGTGCATTTTATGTTAGGTAGCACCTCTGGCCCTGTCTGGAACGTTATACAATGACAAGGATGCTTGGACTTTATAGGGCTCTCTGGCTAAGCTAGCGCCCTATTGTCTGTTTGCTCTGGAGCATTATGCCTTAAATTTAGTTATTAGTTCCAAAAGAGATGGATACTGCTTTGGGGAGGTGTGGAGATAGCTCTGTGATTTAAAACATTAGTCTTCCTAAATACATGAAATATTAGTTTCCTATTATTGCTGTAAAAGCTGTTATAAAATTAGTATCTTAAAACTGCGCAAATATATTATCTAAGACTTTTCAAAGTCCAAAATAAATTCACCAAGCTAAAAATAAGGATGTCACAGGGCTGCATTCTTGTTCAAGTTTCCAGCAGAAAATAAATTTCCTCACCTTTCGTTAATTTCTTAGAGGCTATTAGCATTTATGGCTTGTAGTCCTTCCTCCATCTATGAAGCACATCACTCCAACCTTTGCTTCTATAATCATATCTCCCTTTTATTTCCTCTCTTACCAAGATCCTTGCGATTATCTTTTGCCCACCAAAATAATCTTAGATAATCTCCATGTTTTAAAATATTTATCTGAGTTATATCTTCAGAGGCCCTGTTGCCATGTAAACTAATGTGTTCACAGATTCCAGGGATTAGGACATAGATACATTGAGGGAAGAAGGGATGTTATTTTGTATCCCACTTATAGTTAAATGTTTCAAAGGACTATGCACTAATCTTTTTAAACAAAGAGTTATCACAACATTACAGATTATATGAACTAATTATTGTGGTTGTTTAAAACACATATGGAAAGATTTGCATTAATGTAATCACTGCATTTCCATGCAGCTAAAGTTTTCTTCTTAGTTATCTAAGTTATCTAAGATCTTAGTTATTTTTGCAATTTTTGATAGGAACTGCCTTTTATGCCCAACCCCTTTGTTTGCTGAGCTTTATTTGGTGTTGAAATCTTTGATCATTTAACAAGTTAAAGTTGTCTTCTAATACAGGTGTTGTTTCATTTTATCATTTTTTTCTGGCTGAATGATTTTATTTTATTTTTAAAATTTATTTATTTGAGAGAGTTACAGAGAGAGAGGGAGAGAGGGAGAGACAAGGAGAGAGAGAGAGAGAGAGAGAGAGAGAGAGAGAGAGAGAGACGTCTTCCATCTTCTGGTTTACCCCCTAGATGGGCACAATGGCTGGGGCTGAGCCAGACTGAAGCCATGAGCCAAAAACTTCTGGGTCTCTCATGGGGTATGAGGGCCCAAGCATTTTGGCTACCCTCCAGGTGGCCCAGGAACATTAGCAGGAAGCTGCATGGGAAGTGGAGCAGCAGGACCTAAAATGGTACCCATCTGACGTGCAGGCATAACAGGTGGTGGCTTTACCCACTATGCCACAATACCAGACCCTCTCAGTGACTTTCAGTCTTGGTAGTCATAAGAACACCCTAAGAAGCTCTGAAAAATGCCAGTGTCGAGGCTGTATCCCAGACCAGTGGAATCTGAATTTCTTGCAAGGAAACCTAGGTGTTCCTGTGTTTGCTTGCTTTTTTAAGATTCTCTTTTGCTTACTTGAAATGAAGAATTAGAGAGAGAAAATAAGATCTTCCATCTGCTGGTTCGCAACCCAGATAGTTACAACTGCCCCTGCTGGGCCAAGTGAAAGCCAGGAAATTTGAACTCTGCCCAGGTCTCTCATGTGGGTGCGAGAGCCCAAGCACTTGAGCCATCTTCTGCTACTTTCTCAGACACATTGACAGGAAGCTGAATCAGAAGCAGAGAAGCCAGGACTTGAACTGAAATCCATATGGATGCCTGTATTGCAGATGGTGGCTGAACCAACTGTGCCACAACGCTGGCTCCAAGGTTATTTCTGGACCTCTTGACAAGGAGGTTACCAGAAGACATAAGCATTTGAATTCCTTCCCTTTGCTTTGCAGTTTCTGTTGAGGGGCCTCAAGCTCAGATTCTTTTCCTGAAATGTGTGTAGTCTATAGACAAATCCATCAAAGACACTCTTTATTTCTTTTACAGAGCTTTTGATTTCTAGCATTTATTTTTGGTCCTTTTTTAGAATTTCCATGTTTTTGCTTATATTACACATCTGTTCTAAGAAATAATTACAAAGGTTATTTTAAAAATAAAAGGAGACATCTCATTAATAAGCTGTTGAAATATAAATTGCGGCCGGCGCTGTGGCTAAATAGGCTAATCCTCCGCCTGTGGCACCAGCACCCAGAGTTCTAGTCCTGGTCAGGGCACCGGATTCTGTCCTGGCTGCTCCTCTTCCAGTCCAGCTCTCTGCTGTGGCCTTGGAGTGCAGTAGAGGATGGCCCAAGTGCTTGGGCCCTGCACCCGCATGGGGGACCAGGAGAAGCACCTGGCTCCTGGCTTCGGATCAGCATGGTGCACAGGCTGCAGCGGCCATTGGAGGGTGAACCAACGGTAAAGGAAGACCTTTCTCTCTGTCTCTCTCTCTCACTGTCCACTCTGCCTGTCAAAAAAAGAAAAAAAAGAAAAAAAGAAATATAGATTGCTATCTGTATATTTATATTTGAATGCATGTTTCTCTTTAAAAATTTTTGATTAGTTTTATCAGATTCAATATAGTTTATAGATGCGTTTTTAGGAATATGATTATTTTGTTTATCCCTTACTCTTTCCCCCTCCCTCCCTCCTGTCTTCTCTCCCTCTCCCTTTCTTTCTTTATATTTTTATGTTTAAAAACACATTTGAAATTTACATTACAGTAAAAAGGCATAATGCTTCTCCAGATAAGAATTTTAATGAGTAAAAAGCAAAAAGAACCTAGTTTAGTGGGAATATGGGCAATAGCTATAAACAATAATTGAATGGAAAAATGACCATTTCACTCACATAGCATAAATTTTAAAAAATCACAGATCACAAGAACTATAGTAGTATAAAATTCTTTTTTTTTCTTTTTTTAGAGTTACAGTGTGAGGGGGGGAGAGCAAGAGGGGGAGGGAGAAAGAGGGGGAGAGAGAGAAAAAAAGAAAGGGAGAGAAAGAGGGAGAGAGAAATCTTCTATCTACTGGTCTACTCCTCAAATGGATGCAATAGCCAGGGCTGGGCCAGGCCAAAGCTAGGAGCATGGAGCTTCTTCCAGTTCTCCCACATGAGTGCAGGAGTCCAAGCACTTGGGTCATCTTCCACTGCTTTCTCAGGTGTATTATCAGGGAGCTGGATCAGAAGTGGAGCAGCTGGGTCTTGAATTAGCACCCATATAGGATGCTGGAGACTTAACCTGCTATGCCACAATGCTAGCCTGTGTAAAATTAACTATTGGTTTGACAAATATTTAAAATAGCTTTTCTAAGACTGTATCTGCAGCAATACTGATACACACAAGAATTTTTTTGTATTTTTTATTTTTAAAAAATTTTAGCTCCCACATATAAGGGAGAACATTTGGTATTTGTATTTTTTGTCTGGTTTATTCAGTCAACATGATGTCCTCCAGTTGCATCTATTTCAATGCAAATGATAGAATTTCATTCATTTTTATAGCTGAATAATATTTCATTGTGTGTGTGTGTGTATATATATATATATATATATATATCTCACATTTTCTTTATCCATTCAGCTGATAACGGGATGTGCCTGTATTTTAAATTTTTTTATTTGTTTATTTGAAAGGGAGTTTGTTCCCATCCACTGGTGCACTCCCCAGATGCCCTCAACAAGCTGGTCTGGGCCAGACCAAAGCCAAATGCTACAAAAAGGAGGAAGAAAGCTGCATAACCCTCTGCTCTATGAACACGAGTCTGGCTTGGAGCCCTAGGGGCTAGCAGGTACCTATGGACCCAGAGGAAGTAAAATGGGCACATTTATTTCACCCCATCCTCCTGACAACAGTGCCCAGCACCTTGCTGAGTGAGGGAGGGCATCATTTGTGGCTTGTGTGGCAACTGTGGAAGCATTAGTGCATGCACACAGCAACTCGCTGTGAAAAACTCCATCTTCTTGGCAGTACTGGCAGCTGGGATGGGGAGAGAGCAACATTTGGCCAGTGGCTCTATGTACACATGTGATCCAAGGATTCTGGCTGAGGGAAATATCCTCAATCTGCACTGACCCTGAGCCTGCCTGGGAAGATATACAGGGGGCCGGGCACCCATCTAAGCTGCTGAATGGAGCACCTATGGACAGCTACCTCAGGGAGCATCTGCCTCTCTGGACCAGACAGGATATCTAAGAAGAGTGGAACATATGCACCCAGCCACTGTGGGAGCCTTGTATTTTGAGACTGTGGGCACTCAGTGGCTGCATAGGAGAGTGCAGGGTGTAGCTAGGCCTCTGGGCAATCACTGTGTGCAGCTCCACACACTCAAGAGCTCTCTGGTTGCCTGTAGAAGGTCATTGCAATGGGATCTATGCTCAGAGTAAGGACTGAACAGATCCCTTCTTTGGTTCTTACAGCACAGATGGGTTTTGCACTGACTGGGGATTAACACCTGGGCATTGATCACCTTGGAGGAGAAGAGGTGAGGGTATGATCACACCAACAGAGGTGACCATTCCCCCCCTTCTCTTAACAAGAAGAGATCTACCATGCCCAATTTGGGTGTTACCCTGCATACTGGCTCCCTGGTCACATCTAGCACACACCTACTGGTATTCCCTGAAAGAGCAGACATTCCACTAAGACACTAAGGCATACTTTAGTGATAAAAGCCATCAGAGGAAAAAAACCAACAAGTATCTCCACAAATACCCAAAAATAAATGCAGAAATTCAAGTAAAAAGAATAAGGAAGATGCCATGACCTTCCCACCAAGTAACACAACAGCATTTCAGATTAGAATGTGAAGATGAAGAGACCGATGAAATGCTGGAAGTGGAACCTGAAAGATTAATCATAGCATTACTCAAAACAATCAGAAGGAAATCTATGCACTAAAGAAATGTATACATGTCATGAATAAAAATTTTTCCCATGAGATTGAGTTTTTAAAGAGAAATCAAAATGAAATATTAGAAATGAAGAATACAATAGGTTAAATAACAAATGTGGTGGGAAACCATAACAACAGATTTGGTGAGGTAGAAGAAAGAATATCTGATAGAAGACAAATCTATGGAAATTTTTCAGTGAGGCCAAAAAAGGAAAAAAGAAGAAGAAATTAGAAAAATTAATAAAGTGTTACAGATGTATGGGATACTACCAAACAACCCAACATTTGGGTCTTAGGAGTTCCTGAGAGCATGGAAAGAAAGACTGGGTTAGAGGGACTATTTAGTGAAATACTTACAGAAACCTTCCCCAATTTATACGAAGAAAGGGATACCAAGGTATAGGAAGCACATAGAACTCCTAATAGAAATGACCAGAAAAGATCTTCACCATGACACATTGTAGTCAAAATTTCCACAGTAAAACATAAATGGTTTAAATGATTCTAAATTTTTAATAGGATAAACACCAGATTACTTCCAGAGGATCTCCAATTAGATTCACAGATGAAATCTCATCAGAAATTCTTCAAGTTAAGAGAGAATGGAGAGACAAAGTCCAAGTTTTAAGAGAAAAAACTGTCAACCCAAAATACTCTCATTTATAAATGAAGGTGAAATAAAGAGCTCCCATAACAAACACAAATTGGAAAAATTTGTCACTCAACCAGCCTTTCAAACGATGCTTAAGGATGTGCTATACACAGAAACACAGAAAGATAACCATCATTATGAAAGACTGTGAAGGCAGAAAATCTCCCAGTAAAAGTAAAAAGAGAAATCCAGGGTAAACCATAGGAATAATTATGGAAAAATGGCAAGTTACAGAGAGAGGTAGAGCCAGACAGAGTGGTCTTCCATTCTGCTGGTTCACTCCGCAAATGACCACAATGGCCAAAATTGAGCTAGCTTATCTGAATCCAGGAGCCAGGAGCTTCTTTCAAGTCTCCCATGTGGGCACAGGGGCCCAAGGAGTTGGGCCATCTTCTACTGCTTTCCCAAGACATAGAAGAGATCTGGATTGGAAGAGGAGCAGCTGGGACTCGAATCGGTGTCCCCATGGGATGCCAGTGCAGCGGGCTGGGGCTTTAACTCACTGCACCACAGCGCCGACCCTGAGCATTTTGAAAAGTATATCTGTTGGCCATTTGAATTTCCTGTCTTGAAAAATGCCCGTTCAAGTCCTTTGCCTATTTCTTATCTGCATTTGTTTGTTTTGATTTATTTGAAAGGCAGAGCAACAGAGAGAGAGAGACAGAAATCTTCCATCTGCTGGTCTTACTTCACAAATGTACTCAATAGCCAAGGTTGGACAAGGTCAAAGCAATGAGCCAGGAACCCCATCTGGATCTCCCATGTGGGTGGAATGAACCCAGGTGCTTAAGCCAACATTTACTGCCTCCCAGGTGCATTTGCAAAAAGCTGGATTGGAAAATGTGATTAGTCTCCATTCCAGGCACTCCAATATGGGACATGGGCATCCCAAGTGGTAGCTTAGCTACTGCACCAACATGCTCACCCCCTAGGGAATATTGCCTTTAATATAAAGCAATATGAAATCATAACCTACATGGTTTATCACTTTAATGCATTATTAAATTGAGTATCCATGCCAGATAGACCATAAACATTTCTTAAAATACAAACAAAAACCCAGAAACAGATGAATAATACAAATATATATCAATTGCTAATAAATCATATGACAATAGATAATAAATACATGTGTATATATATAGGCTAACATATAGCACATCATTTAGGCCTCCAGGTTTTTAAAACATTAACATTGTTAGAAATATCCAAGAGCACAAGCTGCTTTGTTGGCAACTCAGTGTTTTACTTAATATTACTTCAACTTCTTCAAAATAAATATTGCTGTTCACCAGATTTTTTTTCTTGTAATTGAAAATAGTACACTGAAGCAGTTAAAGCTGTTTTCAATTGTTTAAAAATAATTTTATGATCTGCTTATATTCATTAGCATTAATGATTTCACAGAACATGAAAAATTTTTTTTGTTGAAAACCATACTATTTCAGCTCCCATTTAGGCAGTAGAATCCCTCAAATGACATGGTACTTTAATTTTTTTTAATGGAAGTTAAATTGTTGAAGTGCAAAAAGGAAAAACTTGACTGGGGTCAGCCCAAGTAGCAATGATTAACAATGTACACTAATTTCAACAATTGCTGCTATTACTTTGAGTATTCCAAATAACAAAAATGCACATGTATATTAAAGCATCAGGCAGTCTGTTAGCAAAAACTGTTTCGATAGTATAAAAGAGTAAATATACTGATAAGGTAGAATTGTATTTGAAATATGAAACAATATTGTTTGAATTTGCTTGCTTCAAATATTTTGGAAAAAATGTAAAGAAACATGACTGGTGGAAGTTCATGTTGAGAAAACATATTTCTTTGTGTTTGCTCTGTTAGATGTACTAATTAGAAGTAGATGGACTAAGAGTTGGAAACAATGAAAGAGATGAAATAAACAAACCATTACTGATTCACAAAAATATTCGATTCAACAATAATTACTGGAACAAGTTAAAACTGTCTACAATTTTACAGAACCAATATCTCTAAGACTGCTTTCTTATAAAAAACAAAAACATTACAAGTCCCTTGTCATTCATTCGTGCAACACAATTTTTTTGAGTGACTAGTGTATACCAAGAATGATGCTAATAAGGGAGTTGAATGCAAACTTAATTCCTGTCCTCTTGGACATTATGGTCTGTTACAGAATTTTGTAGAAAGTACAAAACTAATTGAGGGCAGATTTCTTCTTCTTATATAGCTCCCAGGAGTTCCATTCTATCTCCAGTCTTTTTTTTTTTTTTTTTTTTTTTTTTTTTGACAGGCAGAGTGGACAGTGAGAGAGAGACAGAGAGAAAGGTCTTCCTTTGCGGTTGGTTCACCCTCCAATGGCCGCTGCGGCCGGCGCACCGCGCTGATCCGATGGCAGGAGCCAGGAGCCAGGTGCTTTTTCCTGGTCTCCCATGGGGTGCAGGGCCCAAGCACCTGGGCCATCCTCCACTGCACTCCCTGGCCACAGCAGAGGGCTGGCCTGGAAGAGGGGCAACCGGGACAGAATCCGGCGCCCCGCCCGGGACTAGAACCCGGTGTGCCGGCGCCGCTAGGCGGAGGATTAGCCTAGTGAGCCGCGGCGCCGGCCTATCTCCAGTCTTGAAAGCTGTTTGCTAAAATTTAACTGTCCTTCTAACCAAGACTTGTTTTCTTTCAAGTAACTTTATTTTTCTTCCCAGTAACAATTAAAGAAAGGATGAAGCACCTAGTAAAATATTTTGCAGTTAGCAGAGAAACATTAAAATATGAATGGATTAGAATACACCTTTCCAGAGGGAAAGAAAGTGTCTCATTAATGGATTGCTTACTAGTACTTTCCTATTGCGATCACATTACAAGAACCACAACACTAACAATCATGTCTTGAGGAACCAAAGCAGCAAACAAGACTCTGTTAAGAACAGGTGATGGTTAGAGTGATGGTTAGGGTGCAGACCCTCAAGGGTAGAAAAGGAAGTTGAGGGGATTTTTGGTCTTCTGGAGTTCACAATCATTACAGGTACTTCTACCCACTGCCACTTTCCAAACCCTTCTCACGTGACTGGATCCAACTATCTATGTGAATCTTCTCTGGGAACCAAAGAACATTCAGAGCACGTAGCAGCCATAGTGATCACCTCTGCATCCAGCTACCAAAGAGAGTTTACAAAACAAAATAAGGAATTAAGATACTAAAGAACATGTTTTTTCTTTTCTTATAATTTATTCCATATTCTTCCTTTTGTACTTAAATTCTATATGTAAAACTGAATTAAATGTCTATTTTCTTAGTCATTTGATGATAACTTGGACATTTATAAATTATTATCCAGAAGAGCACCAGGGCATGTCTGGTTTCTTTCCTTTGGTAATTGTGCCTGCTTCCGTTTGACAGAGGCACATTTATCTCAGGTTTCTGCTTCTTGCCCTCTACAAGGAACAACATTTCTTTCATGCATTTCCATTTCCAGATGTGATATTAGGTGGCTTAGTAACACAGGGGAAAATATCAAAGAAAGGAAAACCTTGTGTAAGAGTGTTCTTTTAAGTATCTTTCTTAGGTACAGATTTGGAAAGATAGCTCTTAAGTTTTGTCGTGTACACACATATACACACACAGTTTCTAGGATGGTGTAGATGGCATATGCAAATAGCCTTTAGTGAGTCTTTTTGACATGACAGATCATGGGCTAAGAAGTGATTGAATGGTTATGCAAAACGAAGAGGTGCAAATATTTTCAGGCACAGTAAATATCATTTTTTAAAGTGTATAATTGTCTTTGGCTCTTGGAAAATACTTTTTTCATCTGCCTTCCTCATGCTAACCAATTCAGATATAAATATATAAAATAATTCTCCATTTTTCTTTGCAGTGTTCACGACTAATCCATTCTGTTTCTAGGTAATATCCTTTGCATATCAAGTGTTTCCATTCTTCTTCCAGCTTTTCTACAATGGATATGATTTTATAATATGGAGAAATGCCTAAGAAAATTCAGCACAGGGCTGAATTTTTTTTTAATTTGGGCCAAGGAATAAAACTTCATGTATTTAATAAATTTTTTAAAAAATTTTCTGAAAATTTTTGAAAAATTTATTTATTTATTTGAGAAGCTTAGAGACATGGAGACAGATAAATAAAGGGAGAGATGCTATCTTCTGGTTACTCTCCAAATGCCTGCAGTGACCAGGGCTGGTTTTGGGCTAAGCCAGAAATCAGAAACTCAAGCTTGGTTTTTGTGTGGGTGGCAGCAATGCAACTGCTTGAGCTGTCTCATTGCCTCCCAGCCTACACATTATCAAGAAGCTGGAATCATGAGCAGAGCTGGAATTTGAACCTAGTACCTTCAACACGGGATGTCATCTTAACTGTTAGGCCAAATGCCTGTCTCGGATTTTTATTGAATTACTGAATTGCAGTTACTATACCCCCTCCTAAAAGAAAATTCTCTGCAACACGCATACAGGATGCTTTATTAAAAACAAAAACAAGGGGTTGGCATTGTGGTTTAGTGAGTAAAAATGCTGCTTGCAATGCAGGCATCCCATTTGAGTACCAGTTTGAGCCCCAGCTGCTCCACTTTGAATCCAGCTTTCTGCTAATGTGCCTGGGAATGTACCAGAATATGGCCCAAGTGCTTGGGGCCCTAAACCCCTGTGGAAGACCCTGAAGAAGCTCATGAAATATAATATATTGGACTGAGAAAGACATTTTGAGATTAGATGATTATTTACAGCCCTGTCTCTTTCATTGAGAAACAGTGATTTGTTTTGTTTTGTTTTTAAATTTTCTCTTCATACTATTTGTTGAACTCTTTTACTGAGTGTAGGTTTAATTTCGGGATCATTAAGTAAACTGAAAATATATCTTAGTACAAATTAAGAATGGAAATGTGAGAAGGAGGAGAAGGAAGGGTTGGAGTGTGGGCAGTAGGGAGGCTAGAGGCAGAAGTGTCACTATGTTCTTAAATCTGAAACTTGTATAGCAAATAAAATTTAAAAAAAAAAAGAAAAGCTCTTGGCTCCTGGCTTTGAACCAACCCAGCTCTGGTTGTTGCAGCCATTTGTGAAGAGAACCAGTGGATGTAAGATTTCTCTCTCTCTCTCTCTCTCTCTCAACTGTTTTTCAAATAAAAAAATCTTTTGAAAACCTACAAAAAGAAAATAAAAAATGAAACACAATGGTCAAATAAATGTAAAGAAAATCTGTATTTTCTCAGAAAATATGGGTTAGATTTAGTAAACAAAAATACAGGATACCATCTTTATGTTGAATTTCAGGTTAAAAAATACACAGCAGTCAATATTTAGTGTTGGTATAGCCATTGAATATTTAAGGTATGCTTTTATTATACCGAAGTTGTTTTTTTATTATAAAACCAAATTTAACTGGGCACCCTTGTAGCTTCTCTGATAATCCTATTTGAAAGGCAATCACATGTTATAGTACCATTAGAACATATATCAGAAAAAAAAAAAAAAAGCACTTTAATTCTCTAAAAAAAGTTGTGGGGCCGGAGGTATGGCGTAGCGGGTAAAACCACTGCCTGCAGAGCTGGCATCCCATATAGGCACCAATTCTAGTCTCAACTTCTCCAAATCCAATCCAGCTCTCTGCTATGGCCTGGAAAAGCAGTAGAAGCTGGCCCAAGTCCCGGGCCCCTGCTCCTACATGGGAGACCTGGAAGAAGCTCTGGTTTGTGGCTTCGCATAGGCACAACTCCCACCATTGAAGCCATCTGGGGAATGAACCAGAGGATGGAAGACCTCTCTCTGTCTCTTTGCCTCTGCCTCTTCTAACTCTGCCATTAAAATAAATATTTTAAAAAATGCTTTTGATAATATGGACATTTTGATGATATTGATTCTTCCAATCCTTGATCATGGAAGATTTTTCCATTTTTTATATCTTCTACTTCTTTCTTTAACGTTTTGTAATTTTCATCATAGAGATTTTGGACATCCTTGGTTAAAGTTACTCAAGGTATTTAACTTTTTGTGTAGCTATTGTGAATGGGATTGATTTTAAAAGTTCTCTCTCAGCAATGACATTGTGTGTGTGCAAAGGCTAATGGTTTTTGCGTGTTGATTTTCTATCCTGCCACTTTACCAAACTCTTTTATGAGTTCCCATAGTCTCTCAGTGGAGTCTTTTGGATCCCCTATATATAGAATCATGCCATCTGCAAATAGGGTTGGTTTTATGTCCTCCTTCCAAATTTGTATCCCTTTGATTCCTTTTTCTTGTGTAATGGCTCTGGCTAAATCTTCCAAGACTATATTAAATAGCAGCAGTGAAAGTGGGCATCCTTTTCTGGTTCTCAATTTGTGAACTGAAAGGATTTCAGAGAAAGCAACATAAAGAAAAGAAACACCAACATAAAAGAGTTGGAAACAATGGGTGCTTCTGTTTGACTTTGATCCCCACAGTCAGCATGAAGGAAAGTTGGAGGGAAGAGGATAGAAAAATATAAGGGCTATTTGTTATCTTCATTTGACAAATACTCCCATTTCCTCAATTCATGAAACCCAGAGTGATTCTCTGGAAAAGATTTTGCTTTTCTACCCCTGACCTTCTGAAGTGGGTGGGGCTGATCACATTGTATTCTCTGAGGATAAGCAAAGTATTTATGCCTCACCCTCCAGTATATTTCTTCTACCTAGCAACAGTGCATGGTTAAGGAAAATACTACCATGTTTGGGCTCTTGCTGGCATAATGTTAAGAGAGGCAACACTTCACCTGGGTTTCTGAAGAAATGAGAGCTAGAATAGGAGGTGCTGGCAATCATTCTCCCCCTCTATTGGAGGGAATTTCCACATAGAAAGCCAACAGGGGTAAGTCCTGGCCAAGGAAAGGCATGTGAGAGAATCTAGTGACCTCACTGAGGCACTAGGATATGGCTGTGGCTGAGGCCAACATTGAATTTGTAAATTAACTCTCTCCTCTTTTATTCACTCCATTCTCCTCCCTCCCTCCCTCCCTCCCTCCATCCCTCCCTTCCTTCCTTCCTTTCTTCCTTCCTTCGTTTCTTCCTTCGATCTTCTTTCCCATATTCTTTTGTTCCTCAGCAAATTGTCTGTCACTTGCAACATAAGAGCTTCTAATCCCCATATAAAAATACAGTTTATGGAAGGTATTTCATTTCAACCTAGGGATTATGGGTTCAATCTGTCCTCAAACATTGATGATTTATATATTTTAGATTTTTCTGTTATGTTTTTTCTTTTTTTTAACTTTTATTTAGTAAATATAAATTTCCAAAGTACAGTTTACAGATTACAATGGCTTCCCCCCCGCCCATAATTTCCCTCCCACTCACACCCCTCCCATCTCCCGCTCCCTCTCCCATTCCATTCACATCAAGATTAATTTTCAATTATCTTTATATACAGAAGATCGATTTAGTATATATTAAGTAAAGATTTCATCAGTTTGCACCCACACAGAACATAAAGTGTAAAATAATGTTTCAGTACTAGTTATAGCATTACTTCACATTGGACAACACATTAAGGACAGATGCCACATGAGGAGTAAGTACACAGTGACTCCTGTTGTTGACATAGCAATTTGACACTCTTGTTTATGGCGTCAGTAATCTCCCTAGGCTCTAGTCATGAATTACCAAGGCTATGGAAGCCTTTTGAGTTCGCTGACTGTGATCTTATTCAGACAGGGTCATAGCCAAAGTGGAATTTCCCTCCTCCCTTCAAAGAAAGGTACCTCCTTCTTTGATGGCCCCATTCTTTCCACTGGGATCTCATTCACAGAGATCTTTCATTTAGGTCTTCTTTTTTTTCCCCCAGAGTGTCTTAGCTTTCCATGCCTAAGATACTCTCATGGGCTCTTCAGCCAGATCCAAAGCCCTTAAGGGCTGATTCTGAGGCCAGAGTGCTATTTAGGACATCTGGCATTCTATGAGTCTGCTGTATATCCCACATACCATGTTGAATCATTCTCTCCCTTTTTGATTCTATCAGTTAGTATTAGCAGACACTAGTCTTGCTTATGTGATCCCTTTGACTCCTAGACCTATCGGTGTGATCAATTGTGAACTGAAATTGATCACTTGGACTAGTGAGATGGCATTGGTACATGCCACCTTGATGGGATTGAATTGGAATCCCCTGGCATGTTTCTAACTACACCATTTGGGGCAAGTCAGCTTGAGCATGTCCCAAATTGTGTATCTCCTCCTTCTCTTAATCCCACTCTTATATTTAACAGGGATCACTTTTCAGTTAAAGTTTAAACACCTAAGAAAAATTGTGTGTTAATCACAGAGTTCAACCAATAGTACTAGAACAAAAAAAATACTAAAATGGATAAAGTATTACATTGTACCTCAACAGTCAGGACAAGAGCTGATCAAGTCACTGTTTCTCATAGTGTCCATTTCACTTCAACAGATTTCCTCTTTGGTGCTCAGTTAGTTGTCACCGATCAGGGAGAATATATGATATTTGTCCCTTTGGGACTGGCTTAATTCACTCAGCATAATATTTTCCAGATTCCTCCATCTTGTTGCAAATGACCAGATTTCATTGTTTTTGACTGCTGTATAGTATTCGATAGATTATGTCCCATAATTTCTTTATCCAGTCTACTGTTGATGGGCATTTTGGTTGATTCCAGGTCTTCGCTATTGTGAATTGAGCTGAAATAAATATTAAGGTGCAGACCGCTTTTTTGTTTGCCACTTTAATTTCCTTTGGGTAAATTCCAAGGAGCGGTGTGGCTGGGTTGTATGGTAGGGCTATATTCAGGTTTCTGAGGAATCTCCAGACTGACTTCCATAGTGGCTTAACCAGTTTGCATTCCCACCAACAGTGGGTTAGTGTCCCTTTTCCCCCACATCCTCGCCAGCATCTATTGTTGGTAGATTTCTGCATGTGAGCCATTCTAACCTGGGTGAGGTGAAACCTCATTGTGGTTTTGATTTGCATTTCCCTGATTGCTATTGATCCTGAACATTTTTTCATGTGTCTGTTGGCCATTTGGATTTCCTCTTTTGAAAAATGTCTATTGAGGTCCTTGGCCCATTTCTTAAGTGGGATGTTTGTTTTGATGTTGTGGAGTTTCTAGATTTCTTTGTAGATTCTGGTTATCAACCCTTTATCTGTTGCATAGTTTGCAAATATTTTTTCTCATTCTGACAGTTGCCTCTTCACTTTCCTGACTGTTTCTTTTGCAGTACAGAAACTTCTCAATTTGATGCAATCCCAATAGTTACTTTTGGCTTTGAATGCCTGTGCTTCTGGGGTCTTTTCCAAGAAGTCTTTGCCAGTATCTATATCTTGCAGGGTTTCTCCAATGTTCTCTAATAATTTTATGGTGTCAGGTCGTAGATTTAAGTCTTTAACCCATGTTGAGTGAATTTTTATGCAAGGTGTAAGGTAGGGGTCTTGCTTCATGCTTCTGCATGTGGAAATCCAGTTTTCCCAGCACCACTTATTGAATAGACTGTCCTTGCTCCAGGGATTGGTTTTGGATCCTTGATCAAATATAAGTTGGCTGTAGATGTTTGTATTGATTTCTGGTGTTTCAATTCTGTTCCGTTGGTCTATCCATCTGTTTCTGTACCAGTACCATGCTGTTTTGATTACAACTGCCCTCTAGTATGTCCTGAAATCTGGTATTGTGATGCCTCCAGCTTTGTTTTTGTTGTACAAGATTGCTTTTGTTATTTGAGGTCTCCTGTGTCTCCATATGAATTTCAGCATCATTTTTTCCAGATCTGAGAAGAAGGTCTTCAGTATCTTGATTGGTATCACATTGATTCTATAAATTGCTTTTGGGAGAGCGGACATTTTGATGATATTGATTCTTCCAATCCATGAGCATGGAAGATTTTTCCAATTTTTGGTATCCTCTTTTATTTCTTTCTTTAAGGTTTTGTAATTTTCATCGTAGAGATCTTTAGCGTCCTTGGTTAAGTTTATTCCAAGGTATTTGATTGTTTTTGTAGCTATTGTGAATGGGATTGATCTTAGAAGTTCTTCCTCAGCCATGGCATTGCCTGTGTATACAAAGGCTATTGATGTTTGTGCATTGACTTTATATCCTGCTACTTTCCAAACTCTTCTATGAGTTCCAATAGTCTCTTAGTAGAGTTCTTTGAGTCCCCTCAATAAAGAATCATATCATCTGCAAAGAGGGATAGTTTGAGTTCTTCCTTCCCAATTTGTATCCCTTTAATTTCTTTTTCTTGCCTAATGGCTCTGGCTAAAACATCCAGAACTATATTGAATAGCAGTGGTTAGAGGGTGCATCCCTGTCTGGTACCAGATCTCAGTGGAAATGCTTCCAAATTTTCCCCATTCAATAGGATGTTGGCCGTGGGTTTTTCATAAATTGCTTTGATTGTATTGAGGAATGTTCCTTCCATACCCAATTTGCTTAGAGTGTTCATCATGAACGGGTGTTGTATTTTATCAAATGCTTTCTCAGCGTCTATTGAGATAATCATATGGTTTTTCTTCTGCAGTCTGTTAATGTGGTGTATCCCATTGATTCTTTTGCGAACATTGAACCATCCCTGCATGCCAGGGATAAATCCCACTTGGTCTGGGTGGATGATCTTTCTGATGTGTTGTTGCATTCTATTGGCCAGAATTTTATTGAGGACTTTTGCATTTATGTTCATCAGGGATATTGGTCTGTAATTCTCTTTCAATGCTGCATCTTTTTCCGGCTTAGGAATTAAGGTGATGCTGGCTTCATAGAAAGAATTTGGGAAGATTCCCTCTTCTTTAATTGTTCTGAACAATTTGAGAAGAATTGGAGTTAGTTCTTATTTAAATGTCTGGTAGAATTCAGCAGTGAATCCATCTGGTCCTGGGCTTTTCTTTTTTGGGAGGGCCTTTATTACTGTTTCAATATCTGTCTCAGTTATGCATCTGTTTAGGTGTTGTATGTCTTCCTAGTCCAATTTAGGTAGGTTGCATGTGTCCAGGAATCTATCCATTTCTTATAGATTTCCCTGTTTGCTGGCATACAAGTCCTTGTAGTAATTTCTGATGATTCTTTTTATTTCTGTGGTGTCTGTTGTTACATTTCCTTTTTCATCTTTGATTTTATTGATTTGAGTCTTTTCTTTTTTTAGTTAGTTGGGCCAATGGGGTGTCAATTTTGTCCATTTTTTTTTTTTTTTCAAAAAACCAGCTCCTCATTTGGCTGATTTTTTGTAATGCTTTTCGGATTCAATCCTGTTGATTTCTTCTCTGATTTAAATTATTTCTGTTCTCCTACTAATTTTGTGTCTGGTTTGCTGCAGATTTTCTAGATCCTAAGTTAAACTGAAAGCTCATTTATTTTGTGCCTTTCCAATTTCTTGATGTAGGCACCTATTGATATAAACTTTCCTCTTAACACTGCTTTTGCTGTATCCCATAAGTTTTGGTATGTTATGCTGTTATCCTCATTTACTTCCAAAACGTTTTTGATTTCTGTTTTGATTTCTTCTATGAACCATTGTTCATTCAGGAGCATGTTGTTCAATCTCCATGTGTTTGTGTATGCTCTAGGGATTCCTGAGTTGCTAATTTCCAAATTCATTCCTCTATGGTCTGAGAAGCTACATCATATGATTATAATTCTTTTGAATTTGCTGAGACTTGCTTTATGGACTAGTATGTGGTCAATCCTAGAGAAGGTTCCATGTACTGCTGAGAAGAATGTAAATGCTTTATGTGTAGGATGAAAAGTTCTGTAGATATCTGTTAGATCCATTTGGGCTATAGTGTCGTTTAAATCTACTGTATCTTTGTTGATCTTCTGTCCGGTTGACTGTCTATTTCTGAGAGTGGAGTATTGAAGTCCCCCAGTACTATTGTATTGGGGTCTAAGCCTCCCTTTAAGTCCCTTAACAAATCTTTTAAATAAACTGGTGCCCCGTAATTAGGTGCATATACATTGATAATTGTTATATCTTCCTGTTGAATTGATCCCTTAATCATTATATAGTGCCCGTCTTTGTCTCTCTTAACAGTTTTCGTGTTATACTTTATGTTATCTGATATTAAGATGGCTACGCCCGTTCTTTTTTCATTTCTGTTGGCATGGTATATCTTTTTCCAGCCTTTCACTTTCAGTCTGTATGGATCTTTGTTGGAAAAATGTGTTTCTTGTAAGCACCAAATAGATGGGTTTTGTTCCTTAAGCCAATCAGCCATTCGGTGTCTTTTAACTGGACAATTCAGGCCATTAATGCTCAATGTGACTATTGATGAGTGGTAACTTTGCCCTGCCATTTACCAAAGATATTTTCTAATATATACTTTGAATTCCCTGTGATCTTTTGCTGTGAGGTTTCCTTCCTTTACCTTCTTTCATATTGATGACTGTGTTTCTGTGTTTCTGTGTGCAACACATCTTTAAGCATCTTTTGCAGCGCTGGATGAGTGGTGACAGATTCTTTCAATTTCTGTTTGCTATGAAAGGTCTTTATTTCACCTTCATTCACAAATGAGAGCTTTGCAGGATATAATATTCTGGGCTGGCAGTTTTTCTTTCTTAGTACCTGCGCTATGTCTCGCCATTCCTTTCTAGCTTGTAGGGTTTGTGATGAGAAGTCTGCTGTGAGTCTAATTGGAGATCCTCTGAGAGTAATCTGACGTTTCTCTCTTGCACATTTTAGGATCTTTTCTTTCTGTTTCACTGTGGTGAGGTTAATTACAACGTGTTGTGGTGAGGATCTCTTTTGGTCATGTTTACTAGGGGTTCTATGAGCTTCCTGTACTAGGATGTCTCCGTCCTTCTCCAAACCTGGGAAATTGTCTGCTATTATCTCACTAAAAAGCCTTCTAATCCTTTCTCCCTCTCCATGCCTTCAGGAACTCCTAGAACCTGAATGTTGGTTTTTTTTTAATAGTATCCTGTAGATTCCCCACAATATTTTTTAGATTTCTAATTTCCTCTTCTTTTCTTTGGTCTGACTGTATCCTTTCCTGTTCTCTGTCTTCTAAGTCCGATATTCTCTCTTCTGCTTCACCCATTCTGTTTTTAAGGCTCTCTAATATGTTTGTCATTTGATCTATTGAATTCTTCATTTCATTATGATTTCTCGTCACTATCACAGTTTCATGTTCTACTAGTTGTTTCATTTCATTTTGATTCGTCCTTAATATTTCATTTTCGCAAGAAAGATTTTCTATCTTGTGCGTTAAGGATTTCTGTAGTTCAAGAATTTGTTTTTGAGAACTTCTTAATGTTCTTACCAATTTTTTGAGATCTGCTTCTTGCATTTCTTCTATCTCATCATCTTCATAATCTTGAATTGGGGTGTCTTTTTCATCTGGGGGCGTCATAGTGTCTTCCTTGTTATTGTTAGCTTGGTTTTTGTGTTTGTTGTTTGGCATATTGGAGATATTTGGTTTCTTCACTGTGGTGTTTTTTCTTATTATACTATGACTCTAGATTAAGTGTACTGTCTGTTTTTGATGGATCCTTAGAGGCTGTGATGGGTGTGGCCAGAGAGCTCTGTTTGGTTCTTCAGGGTTAAGAGTGTGTCAAAGGTGACTCAGCCAGGTTGTTCTCTCTCTCGCTCGCTCGCTCTTTCTCTCTCTCTTTTTTTTTTTTTTTTTTGACTCAGAAGGGAAGTCATTCCTCACAGCTGAGTGGGATTGAGGGTAGTTGATGTATGAAATCTGGCCCCTGTGTGTATTTGACTGCTTTCTCTACCCCAGGGACCCCACAAAGGGTTTATGCAGCCCTCAGTATGGTCTCAAATTTCTCCGCAGTCTCTCACCCGGTTGCCAAGGTTACCAAGTTTGTGTACTTGGTGAGTTCTCTTGCGCACCCTCAGATTTTCACAATCTCAGTTCATTAGCTCCACACTTTCACTGGGTCCTAACCTCCTGTTATTTCTCCCCACAAGAGTCAGGATTTTCTGCTTGGCTGATGGCGGGCGCCACTTTATGCATGTTCAAAATGGCGCCTGCTCTTTGTCTTGCTTGCTTTGTAAGGTGAGTGGGGAGAGAGGCTAGTGTCCATGCCAGTTCCCTGTGGGGAGCAATCCGGACTGGACTGAGTTACTGGAATTAAGACTTATTCTATGCATCTGCTCTCCCACAATATGGCGCTGGGAGAGAAGTAAACAGCTCCCGCACAGCTGCCTCCAGTTCAACCAATAAACTGTAGGACTTGCTCCTGATTGGAGGAGAGCAGCGTACTCGGCGTGTGGGCAGCCGAGTTAGGATTGGCGGAGGAGGACTATAAAGGAGGAGAGAGACGGCATGCACCAGGAACATCTAAGGGGAACATCTAGCTGAAGGAACACCTGTGCAGCCCCCGAGAAGAGCCGGCCGGCGGTGTGCCGCTCCCCTGCGGAAGTGGGGAATGCGGCCAGGGGGAACTGCCCTTCCACGGAGGTGGAAGGGATAGTAGCCAACCCGGGAAGAACCAGCAGCAAACCCGGGGAGGGCCGAGCAGACGAAAGAACAGCGCAGGGTCCTGTGTCGTTCCTCCACGAAGAGGGGGAGCAACATAATGGTGCCGTGACTCGGATATGAAGCCTAGGCAGGGTTTAGTGTCGTTCCCCCATGAAGACGGGGAGCGACATAATGGTGCCGTGACTCGGATATGAAGCCTAGGCAGGGTTTAGTGTCGTTCCTCCACGAAGAGGGGGAGCGACATAATGGTGCCGTGACTCGGATAGGAAATGTGACTCGCATAGGAAACTTAGGACGGATATGAAACTTAGGAGGGAAGAAACGGGAAGAAGTGGAAAATATCGGAGAGAGAGACTAGCAAACAGCCTAGGGAAAAGCCGGACGAAAGAGGTGCCGGAGAAAGCTATTGAAAGCCTGGGCATAGATTCGGATACGGACTACGGGGGGAAGCTGGGAGAAATCTCTAAGGTCGAAAGCGAAAGTGAAAGCTAGAACAAACAGACTCGGATACGGACTGTGGGGAGAGGCCAGGAGAAATGAGGGAGGAGTATGGTTGGAAGAAAGCTTGGGGAAACATACCGGGTAGAGAAAAGTGTTAGGGAAATTGAAGCCGCGGGGGGCAGGCCAAGGCGGATACGAAAGCCACTTTGGGATTCTCAAGTTAGCCCGGGAATAGGGGGTGAAAAGTTGAAACCAGAAGCTGAAACGTAAGCCAGATTGGGATCCGTCTGATTAGCCCGGGGAGCAAAGGACGGGAAGCCAAATCGTGGGGCGGAGACGTAAGCTGGGTTGAATTCGCCAGGCTAGCCCAGGGAACTTAGATTGAATGCTAGTGGCGGACACGTAAGCTACGCTGTGTGACTCGTGGAGGCTGCCACGCGCAGACAGAGCGTGCGGGGCTCAAGTACATAGGGAACGCGGGGCTGGTGCAAGGCCGTGGTTCAGATGCGAAAGGGTTAAGTGCGAGACCGCGGAGTGTGTGTGCAAAGCCGAGCCGTGCAGATGAGGCGCGGGCTGAAGCGGCGCAGAGCCAGCCGGGAACCTGCCGGCGGGGCGAGGCGCCGGAAAGCCGCAGGGATAAGAGAAACAAAAGTTTAGAAGTAAAATGAGAGAAATGGGAATGCTGGAAGATAGAAGTAAAATGGGAGAAATAGGAATGCCCGGAGATAGAGAAATAGAGAAATAGAAAGGCCTCCCCTACAACACTGCAATGTGAGAGCTTGGATTCGGTCTGCCTGATTAAGTGAGGCGATGAGCACCTGCGGGCAGCTAACAGCTTATGCGCCGCAGGTCACCGAAGACAGGCACGAATTAACATCAGTAAGGCTTCCCCACAATACAACAATTAGAAGGCTTGGATTCGGTTTGCCTGATAGGGCTTGTAAGCCCCTGCAGGCAGAGCAGAGCATGCGCTGCAGGGCACCGAACACAGGCACGCATCAGCGCCTAAAATCCTCCTCACAACATGGCGAATAGAGGACCCGGATTCGGTTTGCCTGATTGATAGGACTTGTAAGAGCTTGTGGCAACTCTAGCAAGTAGAGCAGAGTGTGTGCCGCGGGACACCGAAGACAGGCGCGTATCAACGCCAAAAAATAAAAAGAAAGGGGGATCTGTGGGGAGCAATCCGGACTGGACTGAGTTACTGGAATTAAGACTTATTCTATGCATCTGCTCTCCCACAATATGGCGCTGGGAGAGAAGTAAACAGCTCCCGCACAGCTGCCTCCAGTTCAACCAATAAACTGTAGGACTTGCTCCTGATTGGAGGAGAGCAGCGTACTCGGCGTGTGGGCAGCCGAGTTGGGATTGGCGGAGGAGGACTATAAAGGAGGAGAGAGACGGCATGCACCAGGAACATCTAAGGGGAACATCTAGCTGAAGGAACACCTGTGCAGCCCCCGAGAAGAGCCGGCCGGCGGTGTGCCGCTCCCCTGCGGAAGTGGGGAATGCGGCCAGGGGGAACTGCCCTTCCACGGAGGTGGAAGGGATAGTAGCCAACCCGGGAAGAACCAGCAGCAAACCCGGGGAGGGCCGAGCAGACGAAAGAACAGCGCAGGGTCCTGTGTCGTTCCTCCACGAAGAGGGGGAGCGACAGTTCCCCTTATTTATTCATTTTTTTCTCTCCTCCAGTCAGCCTGGTGATCTTTCCCCGGTAGGGCTTTCATTCCCTCTCGGCTCTTTCTGCCTTTCACCTCCAATGTCTTGGGTTACCGAGGTATTTGTCTCACCTCCCCTTCCAGTGCTGGCGCACAGACTCCACAGCTGTCCTCTGCACTGTGGGCATCCTTGCTCTCCCCGTAGGTCCTCCGTGTCACATCCACTAGATCTGGAAGAGTTTCCTCTGCAATTTTTTCCCGAGCCTTTTCCTGAGACTACAGTAACTCCACTTTTATTAAATTATCTTTTCCCAGACTATCAGTGCACGCCCTCACTCTTCCGCCATCTTGGCTCTGCCCCTGATGATTTCTGAGTAGGGAATAAATTGAATTAGAGACTTGACCTAGGAGGAACAACATGGCAATAGATTTTGAAGGCAACCAATTAAGAAAGGAGTACATCAAACTGAAGACTAACAAAAACTCTCTGGTGAGTAGGGGTGAGATGCTATTGTGGGGGTACTGGACACAGCATGGATTTAAGAGTGACTGTAGAAAAGGATTAAAATGTGACAGCTGATTAAATGATGGCAATGGAAGAGACATATTATTCAATATGTAATGTTTATTAAATTTCTGGGGCAGTAAAACTTATTATCTGGAGAAGCTCTTGAATTGTCTCCATTAAGCTGCAAAAAACATTTTTTAAAATGATAGCTCAGAATAGGAGCAGAATAGGCAACTTGTTGTAATTCACTAGAGCTTTGTGCTTTTATTATTTGATTATTATAAGGTTATTATATCTGTTGCCAGAAGCTGAGAGACTTCCTCTTTGGACTCAGGTCCTATTTATGTTGCTAAATAAACATCCAGTTTTAAAATCACAGCCATAAATAACTTGTCCATTAGTTCATTTTCACAAACCACTGTAATTTCCCACTCACTGTTAAGTTTTAATGGCCATTTATTTATTTCTGCAATACATTTACTTGAATGTTTTCATCGAGAATTCAGACATTTATTAGTCATTTGTTTACCATTACACAAATTTATGGAACTGTTAAATGTACCACGTTGGTGAACTGTCAGAGAAGAGTTATAGTACAAAAGAGCATATTGTTTGGAATTTGTTAGAAGCTCATCCCAATACTATTAATTCTGTTTATTGGAGAACTGAGATGATTTAAGTGACCTCACATAGACATAAAAAGCTGACTTGAAAAACATACTCCCCTTCAAATTGAGAGCCTATCACTTCAGGGGAAAAGGCTAAGAGGAAAATGGTGCTTATTGTGGACTCCACTTAGAAAATGAATAATAGCTAAATAACAGAGTTTAATAATATGTAAGAGTCAGTATACTATTCTCTCTCAGGTTTATGTTTTAAGATAGTCAATGGCAGATCTTTCTGATAATTCAGTACTAACGCTTCTTCATGTGGGTTCTAGGAGCACCTTAGTAATGAAAATTATTTCTTATTATTGCAGTAAGTTTTTGATCCATTTCTTTGGTATCTGCATTTGATAAACCATGATCTTTGTGAAGCAAATGAAATAAATAAAGTTACACGCTTTTGAGTGAGATAAGCATGTGTTTAAATCTGGTCACTGACTCTTCCTTACTGTGGCTTTAGATAAGTGTATTGAATTCTGTGAGCTTCAGAATTCTCATTTGTACAATGGGGATGATAATATGAGCTTCATGTAGTGATCAGAAAAACTGGTGTGGTGTACATAAAACATTTAGAATTAATTGTAGTACAGTCAGAATTGAGGGAGTGTTTTGTATTAACAATTATTTTTCTCATAATAGCATTATTATTCTCATGATTTCTCTTTAATATGATCTTTTTTATTAATGATATTTATACAGACTAAAATATTTTTCTTATCTTCATTTCAATAAATTCATTATGTTGCTGTAATTCAGATTTTCACAATTAACATGATCTGATCAGAGTGATGCCTTGTGGCTAATGACTGGTATAATGTTTTGATTGATTTAATGCCTGGTACCTACTGAGCATTAAAAGACATTTCTCTAGCCATAGTTAGATCATGACAACAACTGAATTTCTTCTTTTACCTAGAGTTAAGAGTATCCTGTTTTTAATTTATATCCTAAAGTGACCTTTCACTGTAGAGATTCTGAATAGGGTGTTTTAATACTGTGTGCAGAGATTCTAAGCACTGTGTTTACTGAGTACTTTCTATACAAGGAAAGCTATAGCTTTGAGATGGGGATATCCCTCCCTGCCCACACAGGGCCCTTAGGTCAAATCTGGAATGTTAGTAAATTTCCATCTTGGTTAAGTTCCAGTGCTTACAGCTGAGCACAAATCCCAAATCGCTGCCTTTTGCACATTCTCACCACCCACTGCCATTCCATTCACTAAAGATGATCTCCCTGCCTTCCTGGTTAAGGAGGAGGAAGATGTTCAGTCTTCAAGAAAGAGCTAGCACCTTTTGATTATTGCAGAATTTTGAGGGTATTTTAAAATGGTGAAGATGAGTATAAACAAAAGAGTAATAGCAGCTACATAGAATCATCATGCTAATATCAGATAAGTTGGACGAAATGGCCTCTATTCAGAATCTCAATTCAGTCAACTAAATAGAACATTGACTTCAAGATTCTTATTCCAACAAAGAACCATACCTTGCATGAAGCATGAGTCAGTCCTCAACTCTAACTGCCTCAGGATCACCTGTTAACATTTTGAAAATGTAACCGCCACCTCTAAACTCGAAAGATCTGGTAGCTTTGTGCTGGGGTCTAAAAACTTGATTTTTAGAATTTACTTACTTACTTATTTATTTATTTAAAGGCAGAGCAAGAGAGAGAGAGAGAGAGAGAGAGAGAGAGAGAAAGGGCAGAGAGCAAGCGAGAGGAGAGAGAGAGAGAGAAGTCGAATCTGTGGCCCAGGCTGAATTCAGGAAGGAACTCATTTTATTCCCCAACAAGGGTGGCAGGGGCCCAAGCACTTAGGCCATGATCTGCCAACTTCCCAAGTATTTTAGCAGGAAGTAGAGTCTGAAGCAGAGCAGCTGGGACAGAACAGGATTGTGATGTGGGATGCTGGCATCCCAAATGGTGGCTTAACCCACTGAGCTATATATAATGCTGGCCCTATTTGTGTTTCAAAAAGTTGACAGATCGTTCTTTAAAAAAAAAAAAATTGAAGGAGCTGTTTGAGGGGAGGGAGAGAGAGAGTCTTCCATCTACTGATTTATTCCCCAAATGGCTGCAAGTTCTTGGGCTGGTTTGTTCCAAAACCAGGAGATAGGAGCTTCTTCTGGATCTCCCATGTGGATGTGGGGGCCCAAACACTTGGGCTGTCCTCCACTGCTTTCCAAGGCTCATTATCAGGAAGCTGGATGCGAAGTGGAGCAGCTGGGATCTTAGCCAGTGCCCATCTGGAATGCCAGAGTTCACAGGCTGAGGCTTAACCTACTATGCCACAATGGCAATGCCTGCAGATCATTCTTTTGCAGAGTTAGGACAGAGGTTTACTGAATGATGAAAATTCTTGTGAGTGAGATGCTAACAGTAGGTGGTTAGCTCACCCGAAAACTTAACTACAGTGTTACAAAATAAGAGTTAAGGGCTGGTGAGCTGACAGCAGAATTGAGGGTTCTTGCAAAAGCACATAAGGAATCCAGGTTCCGCTTTGAAGGGTTTTACTGAAGTATTTCCTCCTGTCCTCCCAATAGTGTGACCATTTCTATGCCATTTAAAGTTACAGATCCAAAATTATCTCCTGCCCCTTTACCTGGCTAGTTTTTCTATCAAGTATGACAACAAAGATCTAGTTGGAAAAGGGCAGGTAGTTCTATAATAAAATAGTTTTTTTGATCACTTAAAATGTTTTTATGTCCTCCATAAACCACCTCAGAATTGACTATAAGCATTTTTAGTCCTCCTTTAATCAGATCAAAGCTCAGCTCTGGTGTCTGAGTTTTTCATTTACAAAATAGGATTAATAATATTTACTTTATATTACATCAAGAAAATAAGAAATAAAGTCTGTTGAATTAGTGTAGAGCTCTAATAATATTATGAAATAGGCCTACATACAGTTCACTAAACATTTTATAGAGGGTTCCTCCTATTATCATTAATTCTACATAACGTAATTAAGCAGACAGGTACTAGAAAAACATAGATATTTCTAAGGGTTCTAGAGGAACTGGAGTAACAGCGATTAGAAGCCACCAAAACACATTCAGAAAGAATTACTTTTTAATGATTTTGTCAATTATTAACCCCAGGTTTTCTTTTTTTTTAACTCTGATCAGAAGTTATGGTAAGAATCTCTACACATGCTAGAGATGTCACTTTTTAATGCCAGAGACTTAAGTCTTAGTTTGTCACTTTGCATATTTAAAGCTCAACAGTGGAATATAGCACGCGTGCTTATGAAGACTTGATAGCACTTTCCAAAAATACTCAGGAAGAACTTATTGTTCTACATTTAACATTCTGGTACTTTAGTTGTGTGTGGATAACCATATTAAAATGACCTTGAGCATTTTGTATTTTATAAAATGTAGGTGAAAGTATTTCAGGCATGGAAAGCCAAGACACTCTGGTAAGAAAAAAAAAAAAAAATCTCTGTGAGTGAGATCCCAGAGGAAAGAACAGGCCATCAAAGAAGGAGGTACCTTTCTCTGAAGGGAGGAGAGAACTACCACTTTGAAAATGGCCTTGTCTAAATAAGATCAGAGTCGGCGAACTCAAAAGGCTCCCATAGTCTTGGCAACTCATGACAAGAGCCTAGGGTGATTACTGACGCCATAAACAAGAGTGTCAAATTGTTAAGTCAACAACAGGAGTCACTGTGCACTTACTCCCCATGTAGGATCTCTGTCCTTAATGAGTTGTACTATGTGAATCAATGGTATAACTAGTAATCAAACAGTACTTTACACTTCATGTTTCTGTGTGGGTGAAAACTGTTGAAATCTTTACTTAATATATACTAAATTGATCTTCTGTATATAAAGATAATTGAAAATGAATCTTGATGTGAATGGAATGGGAGAGGGAGCAAGAGATGGGAGGGTTGCGGGTAGGAGGGAAGTTATGGGAGGCGGAAGTCACTGTAATCCAAAAGCTGTACTTTGGAAATTTATATTTATTAAATAATCGTTTACAAAATAAAATGTAGTTGCTACTAATGACAAGTATTGGTGATCAGTTATTTCAGTTTGCCCAAGGCTAACTACTGGACTTTCAGTTTGAAACCCAAAGAGAGTGGGTGTTTAGCTTGGTAGTTGCTTCCCGTATTCCACGTTGTAGTACCTGGGCTTGGTTCCTGCTCTGGATCTTGAGTTTATCTTTCTGCTAATATAGACTTTGGGAGGGAGCAGTGGTACCTTCAATAAATGGGCTCATGGCAACAATGTAGGAAACCTGGAACATGTCCCAGCCTCTGGCTCCATTGTCAGCATTTGGGGAGTGAACTAGTGGATCAGAGTATCCTCTCTCTCTCTTTCTCTGAAAATCAAGTAAATAAATGGAAATTGCCATAAAAACGGCAATCCTGGACAAACCACTAGTTGGCCACGCAATTTGTCACCTAATTCTATTTTGAGTTCATTCATGTTTAAAAGCCTCTCTCACAGTGTCATATAGCAGCTAGACCCGCAAGGCTGAAATAAACAACACATGGAACTGTTCCTTGTATCCCATTGTACACTCTTGATGTATCCTGAGGTTAGAATCAAAAGACAAGGAATGTCACCAAATGAAAAATTGTGAGAAGCCTACATATTAAGGTATCATTGACTAACGAAAACTGTTAATATTACAGCTATGTGCTCAAAGACATTATTTTGTGTGTAAGTGCCTTGAAAACTTGAGTCCATATAAACATTTTCTATAATTATGAACATCTCTAAACAATAAAGAAAATTGACTGTTGTTTGATAGTGAACGAGGTGCTATCTAACATCAAAGTATATTGAAGTATTTTGCTGCAAGGCTCATACTTTTCCAAAGCAACAGGGATTAACTGTATAAGAAATATATATTAACTGATGTTGTATCCTTAAAGAAAGAAAAAGTTTTACAGAGAAAAGTCATACATGTTATTGAAATGAATTGTATTTTAATAGTTGGAGTGAAAGTGCAAAGACTTAACAGACCTCCAATGTTCCTAGAGCATCGAAAGGAGGGTTAATTTTATTATGGATTTCGTAGCACTGTGAAGTGTCAATTGATTAAGACAATCTGTAGTTCTGAGTGCTGAAGCCAGATCCCCATCTGTTTCGCAGAAGTTTGTTAACACAGCTGGAAAAGATGGAGTTGCCAAAGTTCTTATGCCTTTCAAGTCTCATCCCCCACCCCATCGCCAGTAAAAGAGTTAAAACAATTAGAATGCTTTCTCCAAGGAACTAAGTGAAGGGAACATGAACTTTTCTTCTCTACTGCTTTGCTGTGGCTGGATATTATCCATTTTGTTACAGTATTAAAATATAGGTATAATGACAGTTTCTCATGATCCTGAATTTGCCTGTTCAATGTCCTCTTTTTCTTTTAATGAATTATCCTCTGGTTTTCAAAGATATATCATCACAAATTAACTAGAGGTTCTAATTCCCATTTGAAAACTATCCCTGTGGTTGAATTTTCTCAGTCCCAATCTCTGTTTCCAAATCAGATCTTCTGAATGCTGATTGGTCTGAAGCCACACATAGTCCTAAAATGGAGATAATTCTGAAAACATGTTCTGCCAATTCAAGTTCAGGGCTGGATTCATTATTCTTCCTAATTCCAATTAAGAACCACAATGCTCCCTAAACATTACTGAAAATGATGACTAAGGGGCACAATGATGTCGACTACTTGCCAAAATATTTCCTAGTTGTTTTAAAAACAATATGCTTGAGTGAGGACAAGCAGAGGACAATTATTCATTGACTGCTCTTTCTATCCAAGCAGAATGCAACTGTCAAATTTATACCTTTTTATTTAATTATATGCGTACAACCACATTTTGATGTGGCTGTTGTCTTACAGACGAAGGAACTGGAACTCAAAAATATAAGTCAGTTGTCATAGGTTACAATGCCAGTGAATGCCAGAGTCATCTGTTCAGGGTTGTAAAATCAATTTCTTTCTCATTACTTTATCTTGAACAAAACACAGAAGCTCACACTTACAAAGTTTTGAGCACTTTTATAAGTGATATCTACAACAAACTTCTTTATTTTCAAGATGAATGGGAGAGCTCAAATATATGTAAAATTGAAATATGCTTAAGATCTCTTTTTAGTGCCCCTATAAGAAGCATAATTAGGCCGGCACCGCGGCTCACTAAGCTAATCCTCCACCTTGCAACGCCAGCACACTGGGTTCTAGTCCTGGTCGGGTCACCGGATTCTGTCCCAGTTGCCCCTCTTCCAGGCCAGCTCTCTGCTGTGGCCTGGGAGGGCAGTGGAGGATGGCCCAGGTGCTTGGGCCCTGCACCCCATGGGAGACCAGGAGAAGCACCTGGCTCCTGCCATCGGATCAGCGCGGTGCGCCGGCCGCAGTGTGCTGGCTGCAGCGGCCATTGAAGGGTGAACCAAGGGCAAAGGAAGACCTTTCTCTCTGTCTCTCTCACTGTCCACTCTAGCTGTCAAAAAAAAAAAAGCATAATTATCTCTTGGTTCTCAAATTTTACTTTTATTTCCCTGAAAAGGATTTCCTATAAGCTAGTTATGTGCCACATACCAACTCTGTCACTGGGACAAGAGTTCAGTACAATCAATATGACTTTACTCTCAGAAAACCTAAACTTCAGTAAAACGTTTCTTGAACTTTAACATCAGTTAAAAAAATACCTGGGTTAAACCTCTGGATATTGTGGCTCTAAAAGCCTGGGATGGGGCTCAGGGAGTTTCCCTTTAAGAGTTCATCTAGATCATCTTTACCAGGAGATCTACAGAGCAACAGGAGAGAAGGACATTTAACAAACACCAGGATTACACATTTAATTACAAATTGCAAAAACACTATAAGAACAGATCTCAAAGGATAAAAGAACATAAAGGAGACATTGAGCTTAAAGTGGGGGTCCAAAAAAAAAAAAGAACTCCTTTTCATCAGAGGAGGGTAGAATTAACCACATAAGGCCAAGGTTGGGGAAGGAATATAGAACAGAATAGCAAAGGGAAAAAAAATACTTGCAGACCCTGCAAAGAGCTGAGTTGCTTCTTTGAAGATAAAATTGTTCTTTCTATTTGTGCAAAAATATTATTATTCATCCAACGAAGAAGCTGTCGTCTCCACCCTATAAGAGGATTAAGTTCTCTGAATTAAAGATAAGAAGCATATGAGCTTGCTTGGATCCTGAATAAGGCCACCACTCTGGAACTCCCATTTAATCTTGAATAATATCAGGAGATTGGAGGATTCACTGTATTCCACCAGGCTCCATCATCTTCATGGCTGTGATGTCGCCTGATATCTGCTTCTCATGAGAGGAATCTGGCTGCTCCTCCAATTTCTGTTAGGAAGCATCTTAGAGGCAATAAATCAAACGCAACAAATCAAACATCCAGGTGTGGGATGTGCTCTCAGACGCTCAAACAAGTAGGATTGTGTGAACCTCTTGAATATGGTCATTTGTGTGGCCTGCAATGGCGGGAGGGGGGGAGTGGGAGGTTCTATGCTCTGTGGAAGACCAGTCTCTTCTGTATAATCAGCTCCTCTGAGGTACCAGCCTGGCTGTGTGGCACACACAGTGGCCATGTTGTCAGAGTCCTCAGTCAGCTCACTATGTGCATGGGCTCTGCGTACCACTAATATAGAGTTCATTGTGTTGTGATGGCCCTGTCCTGCTGAAAGGCTCATTTGTTCCGTCGAGATATGATGTGCCTGCATGGCTAAGCCTACTCTGTTGCTGACTTTGAGGGGTACTAGACAGATTTTGACGTTTAGGCATTGGGTGAAAACAGGTAAGCAGATTGACCTTATGAATCCATAACTTCTTTCCCATTCCAAAAGAAGAAGGAAAAGGAACACACACAACAAACAGATCCTTATTCTCTTTCCTTGTCATCTGGCATGCTTCACTTAAGGAAACTTTCTCAGAACACCTAGTGCGTGCAAATGGGGAAATGATGAATGCAGAATCTCAGCTCAAGCTGCTCTTGCAATCCAGTGTGTGTGTGTGTGTGTGTGTGTGTGTGATGTGTAGGCAATGAATTGAATTAAAGTGATTAATGGTCCTAACAATACAATTAATATTTCTCATATTATCTCTCAATTTAAGAAGTGTTTACTATATGGTAGACACTACATAAAAATGTGTTCTGATAATTGATTCATGTAATTTTCACATGAACACTAAAATATACCCACTATAAATAGCCTTAGTTTGCAAAATAGGAAACTAAGGTATAGACAAGAAGAGATAGTTGGATGAATATGTACTTAAATACAGGCAATTTGAGTCTAGAGCAAGGACTTGATCCACTTAGGTACCTAGTACTCAAATATGATCAGGATATATGGGAAATGCAGAGGAGGAATTCATTCATGATATGGGGTATCAGGAAAGGCTTCAAAGACAAGACTCAGGTTATTTGAGCCTCAGATGAATTTGAGATTGTGGTAGGAGAATCTAGAGTGGTGTTACCAAAATGAATAATAGGAGAGTGGAGAAGACAAAGTTCAAAAAGAAACAAATTTGGGAGCCTGCATTGGGACACATCATGTGACATCAGCATCCCGTATAAGCACCGATTTAACTCTTGGCTGCTGCACTTCCAACCTTGTTCCCTGCTAATGTTCCTGAATGCTTTGGCCCCTACCCACAGGGGCTTTCACCTGGCCCTGCCCTGCCCTTTGCAGCCTTTTTTTGGGGTGGGAGCTGGTAGATGGAATCTCTCTCTCCCTTCCTTCCTTCCTTCCTTCCTTCCTTCCTTCCTTCCTTCCTTCCTTCCTTCCTTCCTCTCTATCTCTATATTTCTGTCTTTCAAGTAAACAAATAAGTAAATATTAAAAAAATCTGTATTATGTAGAAAGTTTTATACTTCACAATGGAAGAGGGATGTTTTCTACCGCAATGTTTTTACTATGGAGGAAATCTTTAAGCCCTTCCCACCTCTACAACAGACTTACCCGTAGTTTTTGTTGGCCAGGATTGGGTCACATGGCATTCACCAAATCAGTTATGGATCTAGTCAATGGAATTAACAATGATTGGATGAGAATACCATGATTCAACTGCTGGGTATTGAAGACCAGTTTTTCCAACTCAAGATTTCTATTAGCAAAGGAGAAAACAGGGTAGAGAGCTGTTTGGCAATCAATGGGACTGTCTCCCTGAAACTCTAATACAGGTGAAATGTAATGTCAGAGAAGAATTTATAGCACAATATAAAAATGAGAGTTGATGCTAAAAAGTTTCCGGAGAATTCCTAGATGAAACTTAGAATTTCACTTATTTTGTAGTTAACATGATAAAGGATGAATGAAAGGGTACTGGTAAGTGAAGGGAATAATAATAAAAATTAGTTACATGTTCACTTGTATTTATATACTGCTGATCTTGTACCATGCACTATTTAAGTTTCATATAGACATATCTACAAATATATGCATGCATCTATATATAATGAATTATATATAATGCATTTACACATGTTACTTGAATCTACATTATTCTTATAAACTAGGTAATATTATTATTCCATTTTTTCATATCAGGAAACTTAAACACATGAGGTTAATAAACAAGTAGCCCAAAGTCACAAATACATAAGAGGGACATACATTAGAGCCAAGTTATGCTGTATTATGCTATGTAAATTTACAAACATGTCAATGCCTGGGTTTTTTTTTGTTGTTGTTGTTGTTTAATTTTTTTTTGACAGGTAGAGTTAGACAGTGAGACAGAGAGAGAAAGACAGAGAGAAAGGTCTTCCTTTTCCATTGGTTCATCCCCCAAGTGGCCACTAAGGCCAGCGCATTGCGGCTGGCGCACTGCGCCTATCCAAAGCCAGAAGCCAGGTGCCTCCTCCTGGTCTCCCATGCGGGTACAGGGCCCAAGGACCTGAGCCATTCTCCACTGCACTCCTGGGCCACAGCAAGAGCTGGACTGGAAGAGGAGCAACTGGGACAGAATCTAGCGCCCCAATCGGGACTAGAACCCGGGGTGCCAGCACCACAGGCAGAGGATTAGCCTAGTGAGTCACGGCGCAGGCGAGCAATGCCTGTTTTAATATGTGTTATATATATACACATACACACACACACACACACACACACACATATAGCCAAAGACTCCCAGTCAGTTAATAATTAAAGTAAATTCACTCTGTTTTTTAACCTTACTCAAATTTACATGTTTTCAAGGGTTATATGTACATTTTCTGGAAAAAGAAAACTGTTAATATTTGCATGTCCAAAATAGAGTTGAAAGCAAAGCCTGTGGCACATTTCAGAGCTTAATTCTCCCTTTATACTTCTTTTATTTTACCTAAGACCAAAAGTTAGCCTAGGTGAGAGGATTCTATACTCCTGTTTTGAGTATGAGAACCTAAGAAGCTGAAGAGGGCAAAGGGACAGGGATGGTTTTAGAATGCAGAGATTTTCTTAGTCACAGACCCACAGCTATAACCCAAGGTTCTCTTAGGAAGGCTCAACAAAGAAACAACAGATCCCTGGAGCTCTTTAAATCTCATTCTGCAGTCCTTTGGGTTGTATTTTGGGCACTAAGAGATATTATCAACTGACCCAGTCACCAGTCCCCCAGGAGTCAGTATTTGTGACTTGAAATAGGCTTAAAGAAGAAAGCAACATTGCACACCTACATTTCTTAGGTTATGCCAACATGAACATATGTTTCCTTAAAAAGAAAAGAATAAAAAGTATGCAAAAATGTTAATGGCTCTTATTTCAGATGAAGTGATTATGAATGATACTTATTTTTGTAGAATTATATTTCTTGTAATGTTGTATGATATTGATGCTTTCAAAAGTAAATTCACATTTTAAGAAATAGCTATCATTTGGAGAAAATTTATGAGTGACTGTTACTGTGCTTACTATTTTCCAGGTGCCGTAGTTAAAATGTCTTATCTCATTGGAAAGAAATGGTGTTGACATGACACAGCTACCCAGTGTTTTATCTTCTACTCTCTTATCTTTATTTAAAGACTCCTTTTTTTCCTGTTCTCTCTTTTCCATCCTGCCTTGACGTCAGTGTAGGTACTTCCTCTTCTCTATACATATGTTACAAATACATAATTGTGGTTAAACAAGAAAGCTTAACTGTATTCTTTTATATTCCTTGAATAATTCCAAATGAGAGACAGAGTCTGAATGCCATAGAAAAGAAAGAATATTTTGTTAAATTTAAGAGAGCAGGTGTGAGTTGGTACCAGATCCCATATCCAGTGGCCCTAGACATTATTTTTTTTCTAACTTGCTTATTGAGTAGGAAATCTGGGAGTCTATTTGACATGAGGAAAGACATTCTATTTTTTCTCTTGAGATTGTTTCATAAACAGGCATGAGTTTCCAGGTGAACACTTTGTAGTAGCAAGCTGCTAGTGTAGGCAATACAAAATATTTGTGATTGGTGAAGGTCAGATATTTGGTGTGGTATGAGCATGTGTGGGAGGAGGATGCTGATAATTGTTGCCAAATTATGAATACTATGGAAACTTACCTAAGTCAACAACAGACCCATGGTTCAAAATATTGGCGTTAAGAAAGTACATGTCAGTTTGAGAAATGGGACTGGGGAGAAGCAGATGGGACAGAATTTGTAGCATATGAGAGTGAACACAGGGTTAATAGTAATAATTGTGTTAAATTCTTAGATCTTCAATTTCTGTACTTTATTATTAGAATCAAAATAATATCCAGGTCAACACCTGGTATAGAATAAAATTCATAAATTAAAAATGCCTTAGAATATATGTTAAATAATTTTTAAAAACTATATGACATTTGTAGCATTTGTATTACAATGATTTTAACTATGTAAGTGCATGTATGTATTTGCCTACGTGTATATGTATTTGTGCTTATATTTCATTGGGATATCTATATTTCTCTCAACACAAAAACATGGAAAAATTTACCAAGTCATTCTGAATAAATTTTGGCTCATTTTAATTTAATTTTTGGCTCATTTAATTTTTCTGCTTTATGTTTTTCTTTTTGTTTGAAACAGAGCTTTTATAAACAGAAAATATATAGAAAACAATATGCATTTACATGAAGTAATGCATACAACTAATAAATTCTCACACACACATACATATACACACAGAGACACACCTTTATTTTCATTATCCTGAGCTTCTTTATCTTAATATCGGTGGAGGCAATTTTAACTTTGAAGATTATTATAAAATTAAATACACATACAAATACATAACAGGTTTCAAAAATTGTTATATAACAATGAGAATTTTCCAGGTGTTTGGATATTGAGATTTGGAATTATATCTCAGCTAATTAATTAACCTAATAATAGTTATATATTCTCCATGTTTGCCAGTCTGTCCTTTATGTTTTCATTGCCTTCTTTCTTCTTGGGACCCACTCATTAATAAAAGTCAGTGAAAAGCATAATCTCATTTGGCTGGAACAAATTGAAGTTTTGATGAGTATTTAAGAATACTTTAAATTTGATGTAAATGATAAATAGCTGGATAAATCAAACATGTCGGTAAAACTGCAAACAGTCCTATAAGGTCATCCTTTAACTCATTGTTTGTTTTTCTTCTCATTGCTCACCATATTTAGTCATGATGCTCTTTCATGAAAAAGTGAAATCACTCATCACTTGGTTTGCATTTTTGTGGTTACATTTTTTCTCTGATCTTTGGAAATGCCTAACTAGAATGCTGGTTTTTATATTAAAAATATGCTTGATATTCCTTTTTCCATGCTTAGAGACTCTTTTCTATATGGTAATATTCTTGATTATTCTGAAGCATGGCTACTTCATGATATGCCACTATCTTGGTGGTTCCATTGTCATTAGAATAGTAAGAATGCAATTGAGGCACATCCTATATTTTGTCAGGATCTCATCAAGAAATAGGGTAGGGGACTTTAATGCAATGATTCCTTTTAAAGTATAGGTAAGATCAGGGAAACAACAAGGGATGTTGAGACAATCAAAAACTAGCATTAAGGAAAACTGCCTGTGTGGGAAAAATAAATTATGCTCTTAGAGCCCATTAGATCTACAGCTGTGGAATAGCCTCTGCTCTACAGGAGCTAATGTCGTGGAAAGACATATCCACTGCACAAACATGTAAGAAATGTGGAAGAAATATGAAGACTTATTCCTCTTCCTACCTTTCAGTTTTCTGGCCATGCCTTCTATTGGCCAAGTCCCTGGCAGAACTTGGGTCAGGAGGGTCATGGGAGAGGAACCCAGATGATGCAATCCACAGAACAGGGCAGAGAAGGGAAGAAAACGCACCTAAAACACAGACTTCTACAGGGTCTACATGGAACAACCAATATATCCAGGATGTAATCTGATGGAAGTATTACACATTTATATTCTCTAATTCTTTCTGCATTTTGAAAACTATTATTATTTTTAAAATACAGCTTTGCAAACCAAGACTCATATTGGCTAAACAACTCATACAAATTTGGACCTTGGTCAAACCACATTCCAAATTGAGGTACTACTTAATTAAAATCTATGTTTTTACAAATAAAACCTTAAAAAATTTGGATAGGTATTTAAAGGTTCAAATTCCTTTCCAAACTTTTACTTGAATTGACATCTCTAGCCAACATGAGTCAACGTCATCTGAGCTCCACTTGCCCTCCTTGCCCTTCCCTCCTCTTTCCCAGTCACTCACTACATTTATATGCACCTTTCCAAGGCTGAATTGGATTCTTCCCTCTTTCTGAAAGCTTCTTAATTTGCACTAGCTTAATAGAGTTCCTCTTTTGCCTAAAGCTTTCATGTAGCCCTCACTGTGCTGCCTGTTAGTTTATTAATATGATGTCTCACCAAAACAAAAAGAAAAATCAAAACCAAATTTTTCAAATGAACTGATTAGACTCATAATTGATTATATGATACAATTGTAAATAGGGCAATATTTTTCTGGATATATTATATGTAATGGACACCAATCATTTTTGAATGAATTCTAGAAGAATCAGAAAATGAGCCCTCAATGGAGGATTTTAAAAGTTTGTAACCAGTGGAGTAATAATGCGAAAGGAATATGACATAATTTGGAATATGCCTCAAACCAGGATATAGTTTCACTTGTCAGCCAAGGGAGATGTGAAACTCGCCCTGTTTGACTAAACATCTAGAAATTGAGAATTACAAGATGCTCACAGGAATTATTAGAACAAGTCTCCAGTTCTAGAGGCATCTACAAAGTATTTCTTACACCTCCTGTGATGAAGCAATCATGGTTGTAAGTGTGAGCTTCAGAATTTTTGAACAGATAAAATTCATTAGTGCATTATTAATAAGCCAACTCTTGAAAAATTAAAGGCATAGATGTACAGTGACAAGGATAGGTTGTCATATTGAATGTATCAGAGAGGAGTAGGCATAATGTTGAGGTTATGTTTGAGGAAAGCATTGAAGATAGTAAGGGATTTAGAAATAGAAATCTTCAAAAGAGATACCTTGACTTACAGCAAAGTGACAATAGAAGGGTATAGATAGATAAGAAAAAAGAACATTGCCTAGAGATTGAGAGTGGAACTTTAAGAGAATATCTACATTAAATGGCTAAAAGGTGAATGAATAGTTAAGGTGGGACAAAGGAAAAAGATTTATATTCATTTGGAAATGAACAAATTATTTTTATCAGATTTAAAACAGCTACCTGGCTAGAACTTAGACCCAGTTATATAAAACTCAGCACTCTCCATTTTCTCTGTAGGTTGAACAAGAAAGAATAGCCACCTAACACAATCCTTTTGTGAATCTTTCAGTTCTTGCACAATATAGAAAAAGTTATAAGACAAATATTCAGTTGAAAATATAATTTGGGAATCAAAATTCCAGTTTTATTTTATTCTTCCTTACATCTTTCAGTATGCCAATCTTAGAAGTTGGCACACAGCAAGTCTCAGTACCTACTGGCTGAATGAAAAATAAGCTAACCAATGCTTGATCTTTGGGAAGTGTATTGATGATCATAGGTTGTGCAACTACCTTTTAGAAGAATAAATTTGAATAATATAATTTACCAGCTTTTACTGAAAGGCTCAATCTTTTGTGTGCACCATCTGTCAATCCCAGGACCTGGTTGACCTTCCCATGCAGAATAAGGTCCTTAGAAGGTCATTTGGTTCAATTCCCTTCCTCCAGGCTGTGGAATTGAACATCAAAGTTTTCAAGGATCTATTTTCTTTCATTAAAGGAGGTTCCAAAATGTCATATGTATTTAAGACCATCTTTAAACTGAACCAAAGTTTTCTTGTTGAAATTGAAGTTCATTTCCAATTTTCTTCGTCACAGATTTTGGAGTATGTAGGAGTCTAACATTCAGGGACTGATTACAATTCTGCTTCTTCTCAAAAGAAGTAATTCATCCTTTTTTATATTGCAATTTATGAAATTCTACACTTTCAGGACACCTTCAATTACAACAAATATAGCTTTAAATTTTAGTTTTTAAAACCTAGTGCTCAAGATTTACATGGTTTGAGGGATTTAAACTTCAGATTTGCTTGCTTCCCTTGATGGTTCTTGAACAGGTAAGGTAGAAATAGTTCTAGGAATAGAATCTGAGTTCTTAATGAAGCAGGGAGGAAAACAAATTGTATTCATTGTTCTGAGATTTAAAAGATCTCACCAAACACTCTCACTATTCAGACAGGTCAGTTAAATACTATAGCAGCTTGTCTGGATTAGGTGGTTGATTGCACTCTTGTTTTCTTCCATAATGTAGACAGGATGTCAGGGGCTTTTCTGTGATAGTAGCTGAAAAGAGAAGACAGGGTGAGGACTGGTAGAAGAGACCCACTGTGAGGTATGCATGGGGGCGATAGAGGGGATTAGGAAGAATGGAAACAAAGATCAAAGAATCATTAAGAGCATCTCAGCCTTCCACTGCAGAAAAGCCTGTGGCAACTCTTTGATGTCCAGTTGACCCTCTGCCCCCAATCAGGGACTGTCTAGGGAGTTGAGTGAGGATGTTATCAGGCTCAGTCACTTTCTGGTCTGTGAGGCACCCTCTACCTTTTGAACACCTTCAAACAAGAGGTATGTAGAAAAATTACTCCGTTCCCTGACCTACAGCAGCTTCCACTCTAATCAGTAGACAAACCTTGAGCGACTTAAGCAATCCACTTTGCCAAGGTTCTCCAATGCACAACAGAAAAATCCTTTAAAAATCAAGTATTCTCAAGAATAACAAAGCTCCTGGACACACTGGATTCACTCTACCTGGTAAGGTGTCCACCCTCAGTTGTGTTATTGTATTGATTCTCTTTTCCTCTTCTGTGATTTCTGGTGGTTTTTTACCTTTTGAATTTCTGCATTTCAAAGCAGGTATGAGTCTTACACAATAGTGTGGATGGGATATCAAATTGATAACTTCAAAATGACAATCAAGTAGTCCTGATTAGAAGATAACCTTTGCTGTCTCTTTTGAATAAAACATGATCCTTGATAATATAGTTATGCATATTAAATAATTAATATGCAATTTGTTTTAAATCAATGCCCTTCTTGCATGAAAGTAGCTTCACACTGAGAAACTATCTTCATTCAATCCAGGACTCAAGCTTTGTTCTGACTTTCTTGACTTGCACTAGTGTTTCTCCCACCTAGTAGAAATGGAAACTTAGGAATCTCATATTCATATTAAGTAGGCAGTTGAGGGAGCAGAGATCTGCAGGGAAAAGAAATCATCCAAAAAGATTAGTAGCTTTAGAAACCTGAAATTAGTTTATGTGATCCACCCACACGTATGTTCAATGAGGATCATACTATCAAGTTAAATTCTAATCTTCAAGTGAACACTATAATTATCTTTAGATAAAGAATGAAATGGAGTCATGTTCTCCACAATTAATTTATATTAAATTTAAGGCTGATAAGCACCATTCACAGCCTACCCTCTTCCAAAAATGCTTCCAGGATGGCCTCTTTGTTTCCCCAGATTTTTAAGGCAAAAAGTTTATAAGAGGGAATGATCATATAAAAACACTATTAAATTTGTTTTGTTCAATGTATTCCACCTCTGCACTAGAAAAACCTCATGTATTATATTCAAGAAACTTCAGTTTGAGAAACAATTCAGGCCAAACATTGAAACCTTAAAAAGAAATTTGAAGATTCTGATAATCTCCCAGTTTTCAATTTTCAAGGGCAAATGTTGAGATTGTATATCAGTTTGTGCCTCTGTGTGTGTGTATGTGTGTGTGTGTCAGGGGAGAGGTGCACACTATTAAGTGATTTTTCAAAAGAATCTCCTTTTAATCAGCCTATTCTCCTCATGTTCTATCTTTTTTTAACTATTAAAAATAAGTAAGTGACAGTTCACAGACATTATTTCAGACAGAAAATACTACATGGATTGAGGCTATAATTAATTGAATATCAAACTGAACTATTTGCAAGAGAAATTGGTTGTAAATTGTATGTAAACTAAACTACATTTGTGTGTTTGTGTATAAAGAGTTTTTAATAGCTTTGTAAGAAAAGCCTATGCAAGGCAATACACTGCTTTTGACAGTGGGAAGGATGGAAGTGGTGAAGAAATATGTGTGGGTATCTAGAGGGATACTTTGAAACCTAGGTCACATGAAAGTCCAAAAAACTGTGTGTATATGTATTGATGGGTATATGAGGCAGTAGAAGAGCAAAAACAGATCAGGTGAAGTTCAATGTGCATTAAATTTCAAACACAGAAACTGGGCCAAGAAGCCAATATGCTCAGATATACTTAGAATTATAAGCAACCACGCTGGCACTTTTAAGAAATGAGCAATCTGTAAAAATAATCAAAGGTATATGGAAAGGACTGCTTTTTATTGTAATATTTATAACCAAATGCCAGGCATCCTTTTTGCTGCAATTGCTGGGGAAAGAAGAGAGATAGAGTGGGCTGAAGATACATGGAGTGTTGCTCCGAAAAAAAATATGGATAGAATATGGAGACTAGGAAAGAAGACTAAATAATTTTTTTTAATTTGAGTTTATAGAACTCAATAATAATCATACTTTGGTATATAATCAAAGGACCTTCATTGTATAATACTGAAGTTACAAAAGAAAACAGTACGCAAATGCTGAAACATTTATGAGAAGAAAGATTCATGTGCCAAAATGATACTGTTAAAACCAACTGAATGGAAAATGAGGTGGTATAGGATCCTTAAGTCGCCCTGGGATTTACTGTGAAAAACGGCAAGTGGGGCCTGCCTCTGAAGGCCAACAGAGCACAGACGCATCAAAGGCTGGGTTATGTTACACTGATGGCTTAAGGTGCTTTTATCTAATCTCTTTCTGGCTATTGCTAAGTGCCAGGGTCACGATTGCCACCATATAAATATCAGAGATTATCCGAGCTTCTCAGGAGAAATCCATCTAATAGACTTCAAAACTAGCCAGTCATTGTGCATCCTTAGTCTGTCTTTGCAGAATCATTCAAAGGCAAAGCAAACCTTTCTTAACAGAGGATCTATCATTTCCCAACTTCTAAGTCTTTTCATTCTAGGTTCCTTCACCTACAATAGCATTCTTGAGTTCTGTATCCTTTACAATGGAGGAGCAGTAGAGAATATTGAGTTTATTGACTCATGAGCTAAATAGTCATGCAAATTATCTCTGATCACACAGTGGAAAACTCAACATGCCATGAAGTGAAGAAGTGACTATTGCAGTAAGACATAGACTTCTGCGTCCCCACACGTACTGTACTTAGGGTGTAAAATAACATCATTCAAGACACATGGATCTAAGAGCCATATCTGACATACGATAGTAGTAAAACTTTTCTCACATTATTAATGAATTTGAGCTGCTAGATTTCCCTAATCTATAAAAAACAGAAAATATATACCTCCCAGGGTTGTTGTGAAAAACTAGGGAAAGCCACTTAAATGAAATGCTTGGCACAGCACCTGACACCCAGTAAACACTCAGTAAAGAGCAGCTGTTTTGTTGCCATTATGTGTGACCTGTAAAACAAGTAAGACTGAGGAAAACTGTAGAAAAGTGGGCCTTCTGCAAAGAGAGGGACACTGTTTTACATCTCTAAGGAAAATATATTGTCTGATATTGAATCAGACATATTACAGTAATAAGGGGGAAAATCTATTCTTACATCTCTCTTTAAAACTGAAGTCTGGAAGATGACAGCAGATGTAAACACGCAAATCTGTTTTGGTACAACTCTGTCTCTCTCTTTTTTTAAGATTTTATTTATTTATTTGAAAGGCAGAGTTACAGAGGCAGAGAGAGAGAGAGAGAGAAAGAGAGAGAGCGAGGTCTTCCATCTACTGGTTCATTCCCCCAGTGGCTGCAACGGCAGAAGCTGGGCTTATCCAAAGCCAGGAACCTGAAACTTCTTCTGGGTCTCCCACGTGGGTGTAGGGGCCCAAGGACTTGGGCCATCTTCTACTGCTTTCCCAGGTCATAGCAGAGAGCTGGATCTCAAGTGGAGCAGCTGACACTCAAACCAGCACCCATATGGGAGGCCAGCAATGCAGGCGGCGTCTTTACCTGCCACTCCACAGTGCTAGCCTCATGACTCTCTCTCTCTCTCTTTCTTTTTTTTCATTTTTTACAGGCAGAGTAGACAGTGAGAAAGACAGAGACAGAGAGAAAGGTCTTCCTTTTGCTGTTGGTTCACCCTCCAATGGCCGCCGCGGCCGGCGTGCTGCGGCCGGTGCACTGCGCTGATGCAATGGCAGGAGCCAGGTGCTTCTCCTGGTCTCCCATGGGGTGCAGGGACCAAGCACTTGGGCCATCCTCCACTGCACTCCCGGGACATAGCAGAGAGCTGGCCTGGAAGAGGGGCAACCGGGACAGAATCTGGTGCCCTGACTGGGACTAGAACCCGTGTGCCGGTGCCACAAGGCGGAGGATTAGCCTATTGAGCCACAGCGCCGGCCATGACTCTCTCTTAATAAAATATGTTGATTCTCTCAGAATCTTTGTTCACTTACCTAACAATTGCAGACTTTTTAAAATTTTCTATTTCTTTTTGATTGAAAATGTCATAGATTTCTCTTTCTATCTTAATGTCTAACAAAGTTCACAAGATGTTGTTACAGAATAAAAATTGATTAACCTTATGCAAACACTACAATCCATTCAGTGCTATATTTCTGTTCAATAATCATTGGGAAATTTTGTTTCTTCAAATGTGTGTGTTTTGTCAGTATGTTGCCTTTACCTCAGCACAAATTGAATTAACAGACTGGATGGTTGACCATTGAGAGTCCATTTTTATTATTTTTTTTTTTCTTTCAATGCATCCATGGTAGGGCAAAATATTTGATTGACTCTTGTTATATCTCAAAAAGTTTACTGGAAAATTAAACTGATTATGATTTGATCCTGAAATTTAATTGTATCTGCTCTGTGACTGATCTTCCACTAAACTACTGTGCTATTTTGCTTGTACCTTACATGTTGTGTGCACTTGTCTTTCCATTCACATTAAATTGCAATTCTGTCTTTCAAATAAATAAATCTTAAAGAAAAAAAAAAAGAAGCTGGAATCAGGAGCCAGAGTTGGGTGTGGAACCTGGGCCCTACATTCTGAGACACAGGTGTCCACCCACTAGACCAAATGTTTCCCCCTCACCTTCCTTTTTTTTTTTTTTAAATTAGGCAGAGTTAGACATTGAGAGAGAGAGACAGAGAGAAAGGTCTTCCTTCCATTGGTTCACCTCCCAAATGGCTGTTACGAACAGTGTGCTGTGCCGATCCGAAGCCAGGAGCCAGGTGCATTTCCTGGTCTCCATTGCGGGTGTAGGGCCCAAGCACCCTCCACTGCCTTCCTAGGCCACAGCAGAGAGCTGGACTGGAAGAGGAGAAACCGGGACTAGAACCCGGTATCCATATGGGATGCCGCTGCTGCAGGAAGAGGACAAACAAGTGAGCCACAGTGCCAGCCCTCTCCTCACCTTCTTTGGTCTCTGCACATAAGTGAGATTTTATAATATTTACCATTCTGTGCCTGATTTATTTCACTTAATGAAATGTCTTCCCATGTCATCTGTTACAGAAATGTCAGTTTCCTTACCTTTTAAGGCTGAATAGTATTCAGTTATGTATATATACCAAATACTCTGTATCCATTTATTCATCAGTGCATATGTGGGCTGATCCATTTATGGCCTCTTTCATATGCTGATTTCATTTCCTTTGTATACATGTTGAGAAGTAGAATAGCTAGATCATTGGCCAGGCATCGTGGCATACCAGGTAAACCTACTGCCTGCAATGCTGGCAGCCCATATGGGCAACAGTTTGAGTCCTGGTTGCTCCACTTTCAATCTAGTTCCCTGCTGATGGCTAGAGGAAGCAGACGAAGATGACTTAATTGCTTGGACCCCAGCAACAGCAACTACATGGGAGATATGGAAGAAGCTCCTGGCTTCAGTTCAACCCAATTCCGGCTGTGGTGGCCATTTGGGGGAGTGATCCAGTGGATAGAAAATCTCTCTCTCTCTCTCTCTCTCTCTCTCTCTCTCTCTCTCTCTCTTCTCTGTTTCTTCCTCTTTCTCTGCCTTTCAAATAAACAAACCTTTAAAAAAAAAAAAGAACTGCTAGATCAAACTAGTTTGGGCTATGGAAATTCTCCCAACAGGAAAATTGCTTCCTGGGTAGAGTGCAGTTATGGCTCTGGTGTGGGCTCCCGTTGTCTAATTCTATGTAGCTCTACTACTGAATCAGGTGCTTACAACAATTGCAGGGATCCTTTATATCAATGCTGTGAAGGTATGCATGAGTGGTGAGGGCCAGTGGGGTGACAGTAGCTAAGGTCCTCACCAGTTCTTTCTTTCCACTAAGGAACTTCTGCCTGAGTGGGTTCCTTTTGGACCTGAGTCTGGTCTGGGGACCTGCTTGCATTGACAGCAGGAATGGTGGATGAAGAGTGGCATCCATGGAGTACCTATAGGTCTGAGACCTGAAGCACAGGCACGTGTGGAGGAACTACAGCTGGGGGATGCGGGGAAGTACAACCACTGATGTCCACAGTGCAGACACCTCCACTACCACATCAGTGACTGTACCTGAGGTGTAGCACCCGTGAAATAGCCAGGGCCTCACAAAATGAAGCACTGGCCTACAAGGACGCACAATGGTTGCAAGATCAGAAAGGAAATTATTTGTTTATGGAAGTTGATCTATTTAGTACCTGGAGGAGCTAAGATAGGATTGGCACTGGGGCCTGGGCTTTGAACCAGCTTGCCATATAGTGGCTCCAGGGTCTGTGATGTGGGCAGGTGTAGGGCAGCTACCTAGCCTGGGTCTGATGTGTGGGTGTCTGAGACTTAGGTAGGGGTGGTAGGACACATGTAGTTGGGAGAGATGGTGGCTCCCTTCCTGCAGCAGCTCAGCAGTGATGTGTAGTGACATTTCCCTCTCTGGGGCTCCATGGTAGGAAGGGGTGTGCATTACCTCTGTGGTGAAAGATGCTGATGTCCTCTGCAGAATATCCCAGTGCATGGTTGACACCAGTGGTCTTCACCATTCTTCTCTGTTCCTAGTCACCTTCTGGCACCTCAGATATGCCAATCACATCACTGTCCCTCTCAGTGTGGATATTAACCACTGTTCAGTTCCACTGTGTTGGTGCAGATTCTTGATGGGGGCCCTGAGACCTCTCAGGGCTATTTTGGTTTGTGGATAGCTACTTGAACTTGCTTTGCTTTGGGGAGTTGAAAACTAATTCCTCCTACTTCAACATCTTGACGATATCATCTCTGATTGTTTTTATTTGAATTTCTTTAAACATCAATTTTTCTTAAGCTGGTTGTTTTTCTTACTAATTCGAAAAACTTCTTTTATCTTAAGAATTAATCACTATTTGTGTAGCAAATATTTTCTGCTAACTTGTAATTTTTATTTTATTTTTATTAAATTGCCTTTTCTCATTCAAAGGTTTTTTGTTTCTTTGTTTTATAACTTTGAAAATTTTCTTTTTATTTTAATCTTTTTTGTCTCCATCTTATTTACTAAGGTTCCCTCTATCACCAAGGAAATGTACACATTCTTTTAATGATTTTATGTATGTTACGTTGTCTTGAATTTATATTTGCCTATGGGCACACAATTGATTCTGCATTTATATTCTTTGTATAAACAATTATTGTTTCAATGACAAGGGTTGGTAAATTTGTCATTTCTTCCATTGACTTATAGAGTTAGGATGTTTGATATATTAAGTTTTATAGATATGGATTATATTCTAGTTTTTCATTTAGTTTCTTATTTAATTGTACTTTATTTTATATTTTATACTAAGTATCAAAAAACAATTAACCCTATCATAAAATCACCATTATTGTGTTTTAAGACTCAGAGAAATCTTGCATAATTTTTCTCCACACAAACTTCACAGTTCATCAATTTAAAAGAGTAACATTTTAACAAGATTTTATTTATGTATTTATGTATTTGAAAGGTAGTATGTCAAAGAGAAAGGGAGAGACGGGAGAAAGATCCACTATGTGCTGGTTCACTCCCCTGATGGCTGAAACAGCCAGGTTGGTGCCAAGGGAGAAGCCAGGTGCCAGGAACTTCATCAGGGTCCCCGACATGGGTGGCTGGAATGCAGTCCCTTAGCCCATCTTCCACTGGCTTCCGAGGTGCATCAGCAGGAAGTTGGAATCTGGGTCAGAAGCAAAGCAGTCAGGACTAAAATAAGCACCCTGATATGGGATGCTGCCAAGCAGCAGCTTAACCCACTCTGCAACAAAGCCAACTTTCAATATTTTTTCTAATTTTAAGAAATTGGAAACAACCTAAGTGTCTTTATTGGGAAAGAGGTTAAATACCATAGTGTTTTGGGCAAACATACGTGAAACACAAATGCTGGAATATATGCAAGCCTCCGGGCCCCCAGGCTTCCTTCTTTTCCAGTTTCCAATCTCTGATTATAACTGATCTTTTCTCCAGAGATCTAAATATTCGAAATAATTGAGAGAGGTCCCTTTGCGCATTACACTTTTCTACCATTATGAGGTCTTCCAAAATTCCACACTATAAATTTATTGTCTTCTCAACTTAATGATTTCAAAATAGGTCCTACAAACTTAAACAGAATTCAGCTGTTCAGAATTTTCCTCTACTGAAAATATCTCCCAAAGAATTTGATTTAAGACTTTGACCTTAAAAACGTTACATTTTCCTATCGTTAATTGAAAGGGAAATGACAAAGCAAAGAGGCTTTACAAATATTTTTTGTTTCCCGCTAGTGCTTCTTTGAACTCTTGACTCCAAGCTCCTTGAGAAAGAAGCATAACGCTGGAAATTAAAATTCTCCAATGCAACCAAATGACAGAACAAGATTTCTAATATTTCTAGCTCTGTTCTGGAGGCATCACCAAGGTGAGACGTGATTTTAACCTCCAGGCATATTATTTTATTGCCCTTTCTGCTGAAACTGTCAACAAGGATGCTAACAACTGGTAACTGAGATAGGAAGGAACAGAACATGCAGAGTTGGTCTGGGATAGCTGGCTCATTGCATTCCGGGCATAAAAACACCTTCTGCTGCTAGCAGCTTTCATCTATTCTCAGTGTAAGCCAGGTTGAACCAATGACTCACAAGGTAAAATGCCTGTATCATATTACCTACCCTGGCAAAGTCTTGGGTCCTGTGTCCTGGTTTCTACTTCTTGGGCTCTGTGCTACTAATGATATTTCTCATATCCAAATGGAGTTTTCCTTTGGCCTATAGGCTTGGCATCACCTTTCACTATTTTATCCCGTTTAAATGTGAGATCTATTGCTACAAGCCACAGTCATTGATCAGGTAGTCATGGTATATATATTGTATGAACATAGGACCCATTATTTTCCTTCCATGCTTTATCTTAAAATAAATTGTTCATGTGAGATGGAGAGCAGGAGACAGATTTCTTGGAAAAGCTAAAGTGCCTTAGTTTGGCTAACAGTTAAAATTTTGTAGGAGCTACCACCATAAAGTATATGAATTCAAAAGGAATCAACTTTGTTTTAATTTAGTGAGTCTGTATTATATCCTTTGGGTGAGGATAACTTAACTTGAGGTTTCCTCATATAACTTAACTTATTTTAAAAAATAGCTCAATGACTTCTAATACTCATGGCCCATGGTACAGGTAAACGATACAGGTACGTGATACAGGTAAGTACACATAGTAAGCAGGCAATAAATCTTGGCTGCTGTTATCAAAGTTCAGCTGGAACAATAAATGCTATTAATCATAAGAAAGTTGTTTTTTTATTGAAAAGTCTGTTTTTCCATAAGTAAAAAAGATGTTACTTGCAAGATGATTTATAAGATTTCTTTTAGCTTTCAAAGGCACAATGATTAATAACTAGGATTTTAAGTTAGATGTCCAAAATTCAGACCTTGGTTATTTTTATATAAGCTGTATAGCTTGGAGGATTTAGTCTATCTCTTTTATTCTTGGTTTCTTCATCTGAAAGTTAAGAAGAAACACAAGAATTTGATGCACAATTTTTTTATGTTAAAATGAGATACTTTTTTTTTATTTTTTGACAGGCAGAGTGGACAGTGAGAGAGAGACAGAAAGAAAGGTCTTCCTTTTCCGTTGGTTCACCCCTCAATGACCGCTGTGGCCAGAGCGCTTTGGCCGGCGCACCACGCTGATCCAAAGCCAGGAGCCAGGTGCTTCTCCTGGTCTCCCATGTGGGTGCAGGGCCCAAGCACCTGGGCCATCCTCCACTGCCTTCCCGGGCCACAGCAGAGAGCTGGACTGGAAGAAGGGCAACCGGGACAGAATCCGGCGCCCCTACTGGGACCAGAACCCGGTGTGCCAGTGCCGCAGGCAGAGGATTAGCCTATTGAGCCGTGGCACCGGCCAGGAGATACTTCTTGGCACAAGTCATAGCCCAGTTTTTGGTAATCAGTAGTTTCTCAAAACTAAGATACTGTAATAATGGTATTAGTATGGTTTTAGAGGACAAAAGTATTAATAGCAGTACTATTTTAGTAAAGCATATAGCATGAATGTAATAAGCATAATTTATGAGTAAACATTATACACAGAATATATAAAATATGTATTATATTTGGCATACACAATACATATGATGACAATCATATATACAGGTATGATGTGGTACATAATAATGTTAATATTATTGTACTTGTAACTATTATCTATTAATATTAATAATATTAGTATTAAACAGTGGAGTACAAGGCATATTTATTTTGTGCATATATGATATGGCTTCCCAAGCCAAACCTGCATCCAAGAATCATGTCCCATGGCTTACCAAAGTTAATATTGATAGTAAAATATATAATGTTAATACTAAACTAAATAATAGGCATTTTCAAGGTGTCACTCAATGTAGTTAGTGCTTCTCATGTAAGTTAAATGATATCTTTGAATCTCAGTTTCATCATCTATAAAATTGTCTTAATACCTATCATGTAGAATTCTTAGAATTATGGAGATGATCTTAAATATTATTCCAATATACTTAACCTAGTGTCTGGAACAAAGTATGCATACAATAAATGGTGGCTGATAATAAGAGTAAAAATAATAATGGAATCTAATATCACTTGTGAGAATATATTTTTACTTTGTAAAAAGCTTGCCATAATGCTTTCTTCGTAATAAAGATGAATTAAGCATTGTTTTATAACTATATAATAACAATAAAAGATGGGCATTTGCCATGAATATTTTCCATTTAACAACAGCTTCTCATTTGTATTGGATTAGTAACTCAGGGTGGAGATTACACAATTCAGAATACAGAGCTCAAAAGTGTTTCTGGAAGGATCTAGTATTGTGCTTTGATCTCTTGCTCCAGTGGTGGGGGAACCAGGAAGATGGGCATCCTTTCCTGAGGCATGAGGAACAGAATTGAACATTTGTAGCAAGCAGAGGGAAGAGGCTAACAGGGTTCCTGCAGCTGGGAAAGGGCTAACCATTTCCAATCCTGGGTTACAAGGTGTTGCTCAGTAAAGAAGAAGTGTGAGGCCAGCACTGGCGTGAGTTGACATTGCTGATAACTGTTCTTTCTAGTCTAGTGGCGTAGAATTGGGACAACTGGTCCTCTTAGGGGATCTGTTGAAAGCTGTGAGTTTTGTTGTCAATTGTTTGATTTTACAGAAAATTTTGCTATTTAAAAATATTTATTGCTTCTTCTGTGATGTCTTGAGGCATACTCTTAACTGCAACTTTACTCCAGACATTATCACATTATCAAAGGTACTGGTTTTCATGTTTTTGTGTTTATTCATTACATTTACTATGAATCATTTAAAGAACTCTGTGTAAATCACCCTCAAGTTAGTGCATATGCCTTCTGATCTCAGACTTTGTCATAAACAAGGAGGCACGTGGTTATGAAATGAAGTCTTTCAGGATGCTCCAAGTACTCATTCTATTGTTCCTCAAAGGAACACAGTGAGCTGGTCCAAAAGGCTAGATAAGAAACGAGAATGATCTCATTTTCTCTCTTGGCGTTGATTGCCTCCTCCTTGGGAACTAATTATTTAGTAAATGCTGGTTTTTCCTTTCAATTGAAAACCTCTAAAACAGGTTATTGTTTTAGAACAAATTTCCAGCTAATGCTGTACAAACCTGAGAACAGAAAAGTCTAAATAGATCTGATTAGGAAATTAAATTCTTAGAGAAGTATTTTTCTGGAATATCTGAGTCTGGGTTTCAGAGCATAGAGCTCTCAATCAAACTAGACATTGTGATCACATGCATGGAAATATATAAGCCCCTTGGAAAGCCCCAGAAAGATAAATAAAATGGACACATACATATGCATATGCAAGTTGGTAGATGTTGAGGAATGTGAACATAAGTGTCTTATACACAGATACATAATTTACTTCAGTATTCTTAATTAAAAACTAAAAATTAAAAATTCCATTTTGCTCATCAGATTTAAATGGTAAAATAATATCTGATTTTTTAAAAAATGCATTAATAGGGATGTTCTTAAAGAATTTGTTTAAAGACAAAAATTTGTTTTAGAAATAAGATTCCAACACCAAACTATTTTCAAGTATACAATATATATTATTGATACAGTGATTTCTTGTCTATGACTCTCAGGAAAGTTACAGAATTATAACCACATAATTCATAATCATAGGAAAATTGAAAACCACCTAAAATTCCAACATTAACAAGCAATAAAAATAATGTTTTGAAGACGTTTTTATGATATGTAAATTACTCAGGGTAAAATAATAAGGGTGGAGATCACATAGTGAGCTTTATGAGCTTAACTATGTTAAAGCATGCAAATAAAATGTCTAAGAATTATGTTATTCCTAAATGTTGAGATTATGAGTCATCTTTGAGTTTTTCCTTCATGTTCTCTGCAGAGTACATAATCAGAAAATTGAAAGTCAAAAAGAGGGTTTAGTACTCATCTGGATAAACATTGTGAGATACATATGGAGAAACACAGGAAAGAAAATTAGGAATATAAAGCAATGTGAATTTGTGAGTATATGCGTTGAATTTTCTAGAACTGATTGCAAAATTACATGTCCTTTTGTATTTTCAGTTTCAGATACCCAGAGAACTCATTATGTGGTATGTTGAGTCTAAGGGGGAAATTTTAATGAAAAAGAAAATATTTCACTTTTAAGAGTGATGATTGCAAATGGGTTGAGCACAATTTAGAGTGTGTCATTAAATTGTGCTCAGTATTTTAACACAAAAAATAACCATCACTATGCACTACAAATTAAGTCACTACACATGTGGTCCTTCTGTCTTGGGACAAGACAAACAACCAGGAACACATCAGAAGAGGATGAACATTATCTTGCAATCAAATTCCTCTCTTTCTCTTACCTCTCTCCTTCCCTCTCTGTCTCCACCCTCTCCTCCTCCCCCCTTCCCTTTCCTTCCTTCCTCCCTATCTTCCACTTCTTTCCTTCCTCCTTTCTGCCTGTCATCATTCCTTCTTTCCTTTTTTCAATTGTATATTAATGGAATCTCATTATATGTCTTGACAAAGAGCTGTGTTCTAGGAATATAACAATGAAAAAGACAAGGTCCTGAGTTTTGAAGAATTTGCAATTAGTAAGAAGTCACAGGAAATTAAAGAAACACTTACCAAAGATGTGATCATTACTAACTTTAGTAAAAGTGAGTACACTGTACTCTGAAAGTATTCCAGCAGTTACACTTAACCCAGACTTGGGGCAGGGAGAACTGGTCCTATTTATGATCAATAAAAATGATGAGTCAATGGCATTTGACTTTGGAAAGCAAAAGGAAAAGAGGAATCAAGGAAGCCTTATAATATTCAGAGATGTGGCAGAGAGTGGGAGAGAGAGAAAGAAATATAGACTTTTTTATTGATACAGACAGAATGGCTTAATAATCAAATATAAATTCAAATTGATTATATTTTTCATATCCATATACCATATTGATGACTTTAGATTTTATCTTGCAGATTATAGATGTGATATTTTAACTTGGAAGAACAACATGACTGTAATATCATTATAGTCCATTATAAAGATTCAAGAGAGGGTATAATTTAATATAGAAAGAGAAATTGAAGAGGACACTAATAAATAGAAAGACATCTTATATTCATGAAATGAAAGAATTAATACCATTAGAAAGTCAACACATCAGAGCTGGTGTTGTGGCACAGCATGTAATCTCTGTGCCTACAAAACCTGCATCCCATATGGGTGCTGGTTCGAGTTCCAGCTAATCCACTTCAGATCCAGGACCCTGCTAATGCACTTGAGAAAAGGATGACTCAATTGCTTGAGCTAGTGCCACCCATGTGGGTGACCTAAAAGAAGCTCCTGGCTCCTGGTTTTGCCCTGGTTCAGTCCCAGCCATTAAATCCATTTGAAGAGTGAACAAGCAGATGGAAGATCTCCTTGTCTTTCCCTCCCTATCTGTCGCTATGAACATTAAATAAATAAAAGAGAAAGAAAGAAAGTCAACACTTCACAAAATTATCTACAGATTTAATGCAATATCTATCAAAACACCCTTATTGTATTTCACAGAAATAGAAAAAAAAATGCAAAGTTTTTGCTGAACCATAAAAAAACCCAAAGAGTTAAAACAATCTTGAGCAAAATTAAGAAATCTGGAAGAATCATCATTCTTGGCTTTAAAATATGCTACATATATGTAGTAACTAAAGCAGCATGGATTTGACATAGAAGTAGAATTATAGATCAGTAGAACAGAATAGAGAACCCAGAAATAAACCGATGCATTTACAGCCATGTGATTTCAAACAAATGTACCAAGAACACACATGTGGGTAAGGATATTATCTTCAATAAATGGTACTGAGAAAACTGAATTTCCATATGTGGAAGAACCAAACTACATTCCTATCTCTCACTTTTTGCAAAAATCAACTCAAAATGAATTAAAGACTTAATATAAAAATCAGAAATTATAACACTACTAGAAGAAAACAAAAGGAAAACTCTGGCATTGATCTGGTCATGAAACAGGCAACAAGAACAGAAAAAAATAGATAAGCGGATCTCATCAACCTAAAAAGCTCTGCATAGCAAGCGGAAAGATTGATAGAAAGTAGAATGATAATCTAAAGCATGAGATAAAATATTTTAAAACTATTTATCTGACAAGGGGTAAATATCCAGAATATAAAAGGAACTTTAAAAATTCAATTGTAAAATACCAAACAATTCATTTTAAAAATGGCCAAATGTTCTGAATAGGCATTAGTAAAAGAAAATATATCAGTAGATAGTAAGTAAATGAAAAAAAATTTTCTACATCACCAATCATTAGGGAAATACAAATCAAAACCATAATAAGATAACATATAAGTACAGTCAGAATGGCTACAATCAAAAATATCATCACAGACAAACTCTTCCAGACTACTGGTATGAATGTAAATTAATACAGTCACTATGGAAAGCAGTATGGATGTTTGTCAAAAAAAGTTTAACTACCATACAATACAATGATCTCACTACCGGTCATGTATCTAAAGGAAATAAAATCAGCATATCAAAGGGGTACTTGTACTCCCATGTTTATTGCATCATTACTTACAATAGCCAAAATATACAATCAATGGAAGTATCCACTGACAGATGAATGGATAAAGAAAATGTAGCATATATATATATATATATATATATATATATAAACAGCATACTATTCATCAATAAAAAGGACAAAATCCTTTTGGCTAGATCCTGGCCTGCTCTCTGCTTTGGTATGGACCCAACTTAACTTCCAGACTTCTTTTTCTCCCCTAAATCAAGCCTTCACCCTCCTGTGCATTTCTCTCACTGAATAAAATCCTTAAAACTTAAAAAAAGAAAACTATTTTTATATAAAAACAAAAATGTCAGTGTCTTCATTTCAACTATATTCTATTGAAGTTATTTTAATTTTTGGCTGGTTTCTGAAAATAATAATATATAATCTTATAAGGGGAGCAGGATAGTTACTTATGAATTTTACTGTGCTTTTCAGTGTTGGCAATTGCTAAATCTCACATTGCATAAATTCATTCGTTTTTGGGTCTCTGGAGTAATGTCCTGAGAAAAGAAAATGAATGGCTATTTACTTCTATTGCAGACGAGATAAGTGGTTTCCACTAACTACAATATTTAATTCTGAAGTGCAATGAACAATGTAGTTTATTCTAACGGAATAAATAGACTCCATCACTGGAGACTGACACATTAGTAAACAAAGAAAAACACACAAATAGGTTCCCACTCATAAATCTAAAGGAACAAAATTTTCCTCAAAGAAGGACAAATATTCAGTGTTATTTGTTTTTTCAAATAATACATATTAGTACACAATGGTTGAAGCAAATTGCGGTATTTAGTTTTGCAAAGATGGCGTGGGAATAAGTAGTTAAATGGAGAGTGCAGCCAGCTGTTTCTGCAGGATAGAAATATCCCAAAAGAAATGCAAAATTGCTTCTGACTTTCACTTGGGATGATTTTGGAAGCAAATTCACTTTACTTATTTTTGAAATTTTATGTATATTGAAATCTCAAATTGACAGTAAGATTTCAAAGAGGAAAATTTACATTCCTTTTTGAATCTAGAGTCTGTCATTCTTCAAAATACTGGTTGATCCAGAAAAGGAAAGTTGTCCCTTTTATTTGCTTATATAATGGATTTCATCCCAGAATCTGAAAGTGCTTTACACGAATTAACTCATAATCCAGCGCCTTTACAATTTTGAGTGAGGTTTAATGAGACTCCTGCATATGATAACATGGAGTTTCTGGAAAACTTGGATGAAGTGAATGAGACATGACATGGCTGCCAGCAGATTTGCAAAGGAGCCAAGAATAGCAAACAAGATTTCTGTTTTACTGTTTTAACTGCCAGACATACAAAAATTCAGAGATGTTAAATAATTAAAATAACAGACTAAAAAGTGGTCTAGAAGTGAAAGTCCTTGACTAGCACCTTCCTGTGCAAGAATCTGAACCAGTTCTCTTACTCTGGGATTCTAGGTGTTTTAATTTTCTCCATTCAGTGTGAATTTATTTCTTCCAGGTACGATATCCTCAGTGTTTGTGGTCCTTACTTTTGGAAGGGGGTCCTTCATGAAAAGAAAGGTTCAAAACATCTTTGGACATAGGTTGACAGGGTGTTTCTATGTATCTTAATTTTGCAGTGTTTCCTGAGTTCTGCCTCTTCCTCTGACCCCTCAGATTTTTTTTTTTCCTTTTCAATTACTAAGTCCTCGCTTATATATATATATATATATATATATATATATATATATATAGTTATATAGTCTGGATCGCTATGCAATTAGCCACTTCTCTAACCCTTTCTTCAGGGAGGAGGAAGAAATAAGTGTACAAAAGTAGAGTGATTAAGAATGCAGGTACTGGAGCCTGGCGTTGTGGCTTAGTGCTTTAGGCCATCCCTGTTAACACCAGTACACCTTACGGGTGTGTGTCAAGTCCAGCTGTCCCACTTCGTGTCCAGCTCCTTGCTAGTACACCTGGGAAAGCAGAAGAGGATGGCCCATGTGCTTGGCCCCTGCTCCCACGCGAGAGACCCAGAAGATCCTGGCTCCTGGCTTCAGCCAGTCCCAGCCCAGGCTGTTGCATCCAGTTGAGGAATGAACCAGTGGATAGAAGATCTCCCTCACCCCCAACAGTAACTCTGTCTTTCGAATAAATCTATAGATCATTGAAAAAAAAATCAGGTCCCGGAATCACACTTCTTATGGATAAGACTAGCTTTGTAATTTAATCAGTAGGGGGTTTGGGAAGATTGATTTTTTTAAGATTAATTTTATTTTATTTATTTGAATGGGAGAGTTACAGAGAGAGAGAGACAGAGAGAGAGGCAGAGAGAGAACACTTTAATCCACTGGTTCACTCTCCAAAAGACTACAACGGCTGGGACTGGGCCAGGCTGAATCCAGGAGCCAGGAGCTTAATCTTGGTCTCTCATGTGGATGCACAGGCCCAAGCATTTGGAGCATCCTCCGCTGCTTTCCCAAAGCACATTTGCAGGGAGATGGATGAGAAGTAGAGCACCCAGGACTGCAAGAGATGGCCATATGGGATGTGGGTGTCACCAGCAATGGTTTAACGCATAAGGACATAATGTCGGCCCCTTTGGGTAGATTCATTAATCCATTCACATTCCAATTTCACCATCTGTGAAATGAGGAATATGATATACTACCAACAATACACATTGTTGTGGTAAGTAGATGGCTGTAAAAATTTATCACAATGTTTAATGCATAGGAAACAGTATTACCTCCCTTTCTCATTGACTGATACATGCAAGCTCCATTCTATTCCAACTTCACCTCATATACAAGAGCTGGAAGATGAGCAACCACAGGTCCCAGACTCCCTGGTCTTCCCTTTTGCCATCTCTCTTGTCTTCTGGTTTAAATCCTTCAGTGAGGGTAATTTGCATGAGATTATGAGGGCAGATGAGAAATAAAAGTTCATGTAATTCCTCTCCCAGTGCCAGGCAGATACATCAGCTTGGGAAGTAGACAAATGCAAGACTTTGCTAGTTGCTGCTAACAGTCCCCCTGAAAATTAGTTTGGTATGATAGGTAACTGAGGTCATAGGCAATGTTTTCCAGCAATTTAATTATATCTTAATTTCTTTCTTTTTTTAATATTTTATTTTATTTATTTGACAGGTAGAGTTACAGACAGTGAGAGGGAGAGACAGAGAGAAAGGTCTTCCATCCGTTGGTTCACTCCCCAAATCGCAGTGATGGCTGAAGCTGGCCTATCCAGTCAGGAGACAGGAGCTTCCTCCAGGTCTCCCATGTAGGTGCAGGGGCCCAAGGACTTGGGCCATCTTCTACTGCTTTCCCAGGCCATGAGCAGAGAGCTGGATCAGAAGAGGAGCAGCCGGGACTAGAACCAGTGCCATATGGGATGCTGGTGCTGCAAGCAGAGGATTAACCTTCTGTGTCACAGCGCTGGCCCCACTTATATCTTAATTTCTGAAAAGAAAACAGTAGTTTAATTTAATCTTCACTTCTTCATGCCTCTCAGTGTTGTCGTAAGCACCTGATTATTTCCCTGAAGTAAACTGTCCTGTGAATGCTTTCTGCTTTTTTGACTAACTGGTAGCTAATACTTGAATCTATTACCGATTATTGAATAAGGAAGGGAAGAAGAGGAATAATGCCATTAACATTGATGTCTTTTCTAAAATGACATATTTTAGTGATTAGTTTTAAAGCACAAAACCTAAGGTTTCAACCCATCCTCAACTCTCCATTTGTTTTCAGTATTTTACATTATAGGGATCTTGCTTACCTTGTTTATTGTATCCCCTTCTAGGAAATTATGAAACCCATGAAGATAAGGATTTTGTCCACTGTCTTACTGTTGCATCCTCAGTTCTTGGAGTCTACATACAGTAAGTGCTCAATATATACTTGCTAGGTCAGGTGCTGTGGCATATTGGATGTGTGTGTGTGTGTATATGTGTGTGTGTGTGTATATATATACATACACACATACACACACACACATATATATGTATATATATATACTTGCTAAGCCAATGAAGTAATGTTCACTATATGTCAGGTATCTTTTAAGTGCTAAATTCATATGTATATCATATGTATTTTATATGACTTAATCTTACAAAATGGACATTGCTATTACATGCAATTTACAAAAGCAAAGACTTAAGCACATAACTGCTAGAACAAGGCTTTGAACTTTTGTAGTCTGACTCCCAAACCTTTGTCTTTTACCATGATGACACATTGAACACCTGCTATGTTTCTAGTATTTGGCTGCCTGATGTTGCCATAAGATCTTGTAACAATAGCATGTGACGTGTATATCTATGCTGTTGATGAAATAAGAAAACCAAGACTTACATAAGGTAAATCATTGTTATGGCATGATACTGCAACTAAGGGACACATTTCAAATCCTCACCCACTTCCCTCTACCACTAATGTCCCAGGACTATGCATGTTGCCAAATCTGAGAATGTTTTCAAAACTCATCATATCATTTTTTCTTGAATTCAGATAAATCATATTAGAAAACTAATGTTATATATTCCACTGATGAGCAAAACTAGAGAATTGAAACGAAACTTGCATATACTCCTATGAGAATAGACACATTCTAGTACAAGGGAGGTCTTCTTGTCAGATATTAATATAACCTTGGTCGTAGCATATTACTTTCATTAAGCAATAACTGCTTCCCGGGTGTGAGCCTATTTAGTCTATAACAGGACATTGTGTGAATACCATGACCCTAATTCCAAAACTCAGCAAAAAAGAAAACAGCTGTCCAATGTGGGGCATTTTTATAGGATGAATGAATAGTTCATCTTGTTACAGGCAGGCCAATTTTATAAAACCACACTTGGAAAAGCAAGCTAGACTCTGACTAATATCCTTTCTTTTGTTAGGGCAGAAAGGAGTGTCAGTCTTTGACAGTGGTACCTCTTAGAATGTCTGTGGTAGCAGATGCTTCTTTGGAAGACAGCCTGTCCTGGAGCAGCGTGCATGTTAACATGGAAGGAAGAGTTTTGTCAAAAAGATGGATCAGATGTTCTAATTAATCACTGTAACTTTTGTTAGGAAAAACAAAACAAAACAAAAAATCCTTATTATACAAGGCAGTGACTACAGATGCGTATGCTTCACTGACAACAGTCACCCTTTTGCAAACAATAGGAGGATGTGGCTTCTCACCCCTGTTTCATTCCTTCAGCTGCACAGCATTTTCACACCCTGGTCCACAGAACCTGTAAACTAGGAACTTGTGGTTAAGAAAACTGCTTTTCTTCCTCCTTAAATGTACATAAACCTCAGTCCTCACTACCCCCTTAACGTAATGCAGTAGATGTTCAGACCATATCATGTGACATTTATTTCTGCCATGAGCAATTATTAGCTTGACAATTATTTTATTTTCAGGGATAAAAAAATTAGTATGCAAGGAAACTTTTTTTCCTCTATTTGGTAATAATGTTGTTGAGTAGGGTCATATCTTTGTGAGATCTTAGTAACAGAAAATTGAGGTTAGCTGGAACAGGAAGTATAGCTTAACATCTGCATGTATAAAAAGATTGCTAGCGAAATGGCATTGTGGTAGAGTGGGTAAGGCTACCACCTGAGACACTGGCATCCCATATGGGTGCCAGTTTGAGACTTGACTGCTCCACTTCTGATCCAGCTCCCTGCTAATACATCAGAGAAAGCAGCAGAGGATGGCCCAAGTGCTTGGGCCCCTGCACCCACATGGGAAATCCAGAAGAAGCTAAGGGCTCATGACTTCATCCTGGCCCACTCCCAGCTGTTGCATCCATTTGGGGAGTGAACCTGTGGATGGAAGATCTCTCTCTCTCTCTCTCTCTCTCTCTCTCTCTGTCTCTCCCTCTCTCTCTCTGTAACTCTGCCTTTCAAACAAATAAAATAAATCTTTAAAAAAAATTTGCAAGACTGAGAATCAGAAGACCTAAATCCTGGCCTTAGTTGTTCCACTAAGACTATTTATATTATATAGAAAGTATAAAATGTGTGGATGTCTTATTCCTTGGTATACAGTTACAAAAATTGTTTCACTGAATTATATCATATACATGATAATATACCTTTCTTTACCCAGTTTCTGACCATTGTCATGAATCCCACATTTTGTGATATTAATATCCCTGTTTTAAGAAAAAAAGTATATATGTATATAATATCTACATATGAAGTGAATATGACAAAATGTTAAAATTGTTAAATCTTAAAAGTAAAAACTAAAAAAGTATTAAGAAATTTACTGTAATATAAATTTAAAATGTTATGTTAAAAACTGAAAAGAAGGGGAAAGAAGGAGGATAGGAAAAAGAGAGAGGAAGGAGGAATGGAGGGAGGAAGGCAATATCATTATGTTCTTAGAATTTTATCTACAAAGTGCACTGAATTTGTTAAAAACTAATTAAAAATTTTAAATAAGTAAAAAGTATAACATTTGATAATTCATTTAATCTTTCTGATATTCAAAATATTCTTCTATGAAATATGGAAATACTCAAGTGTTTGAGGATATTGGTCTACAGTATCACAAAATTTTAAAAATAGCCAAAGAAAAAATTTCAAGATTAGACAAATTAGAAACTTTATTTAACCAGTCATATTTTTACATAAATCGTCATAAGAACTTCTTTCTTTATTCATTCAGGCCAATAATGGCCAAATAAGGATAGTTTCCTGGTCTTAACAAATAATTTTTGGCTTAATTATTGGGATAACAGACAGCTATCTTATGAGGTTTTGATTTCATCTTTGTTTTTTATAACAAGCCAGAACTATCCTGATGCATGGCCCATTTATTTTCCTATAGTAATTGAGGAGTGGAATCTTCATCTTGTCTTGTAAGGGACTAGTCACCCTAAAGATAGGGTAAAGTTTAACAGACTAGAGTCTAGTTAAGGCAGGATTTGGGCTTCTGGCATTATGTTGAAAAAATTTAAATTTTATTTATTTATTCAAGAGATAGTCACAGAGAGAGATAGAGAGTTTCTATCCTCTGGCCAGAGTCTGGTCCCAGAGCCAAGAACTCAAACTAGGTCTTCCATGGGGGTGTCAGAGCATCAGTCACTTAAAGTATTGTCTGCTGCCTCCCCGGATCTGCAATGGTGGAAAGCAAGAATCATGAACTGGAGCACGGAATCAAATCTAGGTACCCCGCTATGACAGTGAGTTCTTAATTGATCTCTCAATCAGTAAGCCAATGCCTATTCTGAATATTTTTAAAGTTGGCATGTACTAAGAAAAAGCAGTTAGTTTGTCCTGACTATTTGATGGCTGTCAGAGGTAAAGGATACATGATACATTTGCCTCTGACAAGGTGTTTGACTTATCTGCCCCTTCACTGCTTCAGCCATGTCCTGCAGGCATAGTGGGAAAGAGCAGAGGGCCATGGGAGCAAGCACTGAGTGTACTATGCTTTTGCTAAGTTGACATCTTTAAATTTGCAAAAGAGCTTGCAACCAGCAAATTGCATGTGATGCTAAAATGCCTCCTCATGCTTCATGCTTTGGCATTGAAGATCTTCCATAGTTCTCAGTCGGTGATAATCACAGGGTGTGTTTGTACAATTATAAACTTCAGTATAAAACTTTCTTTGGAGGAAAGCTTTGGGAGGTTGCCCAGGTTTGATATTTTTTAAATCACTAAAATGTGTTTTTGACTTGATGCAAATTAACTTGTATTACTGTGCTACAATTAAATGGGTACAGCTTGGCAATTATTTTCCTTCTCTTTGAAAAACATTTCTGTTTGTTTATTTTTCTCTGTAACTCAAGTAGAAACCCAATCCCTGTTGGAACAAGGCTTTTAGAGACATGGATGCAATTTGCTGATGGGATGGTTTCAAAGTTATTCCCATGACCTTTCCTACATTCACCTCCTCTCTTGTGTACGCATTTCATCAAGAGGTGGAAGTGTTCAACAATATAAATATTTTGGTGTTAAAGAGCTAAAAGAAACCTATACTAAGTATTTATAATATCTAAATTGGTAAAATGAAAATGTACTAAATTCTGGGTTTCGAAAATTTACCAACATCACACAGTAATGCAAAAATATTATATTTCTAAAGTGGTAAATTATAACTCTTTTTGTGGAAAGCATTTTAGATAATTTAAGAATGCTATAAAGTCAAAATGAAATCTAGACATGAATAAGGTTGTTTAAATGGTTCAGATAACTCTATTACTATATGTATTTGGTTTAGTTTGTATTTTCAGAATAGTCTCCCTGAAGGGAGAAACAATAACTGAGATGTAGGAGAGAGTGCTCCTAGTTTTTGCAGTTTTATAGAGAAACACAAAAGGAAGCAGGAAAGAAAAAATCTTTTAATGGGGACTTTTCAGTGAGTGAACCATCGTATCTCTTTTATTTATTATTTTATTCACTTATTTGTGTTGAAATCCTGTCTTTAATTTTAGACTACACGGTGAGTTTTCTTAGCACCTGCCACATCTGACTTCCCAGTGGACTTGTGACTCAGGCTGCCTTCTCTCCAGACTGAGGTCACTTGACAGGGGTACTATCATGAACTCTCAAATGGCTACAATCTCCCTCAACAGTTTGTCAAGTTTATCTGAGCAATGTTCTGGGGGCAATGGCCCAGCATTTTACTACTCCTCAGAAATCCGGTTGGAAGAAGTTAAGAGCCCTGGTATAGATGGTGGTTGCACTACCGGTTAGAGGCCTAGTTCGTGGTTATCACTATTTTGTACACTGAGTTCCTTCTGTGTCCCTCATCTCACAAGTCGCACTGAGTGTGTCTTGCGGAACTGCATGTTGATGGAGAAATGTTCGCGTGAAAGCAAAGAAACTCAGAGAGCATGAACACGGCTACCTGCCCATGTTTGGTATCCGTTGACTTTCACATCTTTTAAAATGTAGTGACCTCTCCAAGACAAAAAGAAAGTACAGGAATTAGCATTTTTCACTACAGGACTCTTGTTCTTTCATAAATTTCTTCCAGAATGGATTTGTAAGAATCTCTGATCAAAGGGAAGAGGCACTAGGAGAATAGGTTAAACTTTCCTAGCCTGCTGAAATACCAAGGTCTTTGATTGCGATGGCATCCTTGCGATAATACGACATCAGATTCTACAGTTTCCACATGACCCTAGCCTTGCTTTCTTGAACAATCTCCTCCCTGGATCATTAACTATGCTTTGTTAATATGCTGGGCATCAGAAATGGGACATTTATTTGTGAAAATAATGCATTGTTGCCAAAGGTGATAAACATTAAAAATGAGTCCTTACTAAGGAACTTAAAAATTTTCTATATATGGGAATAGAATGCATGAATAAAAAGACTGTGGGAAGTATTTGTAACCTATACTCTTAAAAATATTGTTGTAAACTGAATCTCCAAAGAGTTTGTGTGCAGCCTTACACTCTGGATGTCTGGTTCAGCTCTCATGATGACAGAATGCTGCCTCCGGCATGTTGTTATGTTTGCTTATAATTCTTTTTTTTTTTTTTTTTTTTGACAGGCAGAGCTAGACAGTGAGAGAGAGAGACAGAGAGAGACAGAGAGAGAAGTCTTCCTTTTTCCATTGGTTCTCCCCCCAAATGGCCACCACGGCCGGCGGGCGTGCTGCGCTGATCCAAAGCCAGGAGCCAGGTGCTTTCTCCTGGTCTCCCTGTTATGTTTGCTTATAGAATATAAGCCTGACGGGCCGGTGCCGCAACTCACTAGGCTAATCCTCTGCCTGCGGCACTGGCACCCCAAGTTCTAGTCCCGGTCGGGGCGCCAGATTCTGTCCTGGATGCCCCTCTTCCAGGCCAGCTCTCTGCTGTGGCCAGGAGTGCAGTAGAGGATGGCCCAAGTGCTTGGGCCCTGCACCCCATGGGAGACCAGGAGAAGCACCTGACTACTGGCTTTGGATCAGCGCGGTGCGCCCGCGGCAGCGCACGGGCCGCAACGGCCATTGGAGGGTGAACCAACTGAAAAGATAGACCTTTCTCTCTGTCTCTCTCTCTCACTGTCCACTCTGCCTGTCAAAAAAAAAAAAAAAATAAGATAAATAAAAAAATAAAATGAAAGATATAAGCCTGAGCTAGGTGATTTTTTTTTTTTTGCAATTTGTAATAACAGTACCTAAAAGGACAGTGAATTTAGAATTCTTGAGCTAATAGATTGTCTGAATAGCTTTGGTTCTTAATTTCAGAATTGCTTTGTGTATATATTTGTGTGTGTGTGTGTGTGTGTTTTGTATATGTGGCAGAATTTAGACTGGAGACCTGATTTCACTACAACTTTCTACAACATTTAGTGAGGTTATGGGTGGAGAAGAGAGCTTCTACTCAGCCTTGAAGTTCATCATTAGTCATGACTAGATGCCAAAGAGATGTTCAAAATCAAGCTGACTAAAGTTCATTTTCCATTGTACCATACTTCTCTAAACATCTTTAATTTGAAGAAAAAGATCACAGTAGGCATAATGCTTGTATATTATAAAAATGACATTATTAAACTTTAATCCCAGTTTAGTTATTCATGTCTTTGATTTTCTTGTAATAATTGCTTTGATACTGAGAACTTCCAGAATCACCTGGCTGCTATTTTTAAGCATTTATTAGATATTACGTAGTCTATAAAAATTTATCTATTTCCTTAATAAATTTAACTTGTAGGGCAGATAATTGTGTGAAAAATTACTTATAAAATACAAGGAAGTATATAATATGTGAAAATAAATAAGAAAAATACAGTAATGATTCAGAGATTGAGCACGTGAAGAACTCTGAGGTCTGAGCTGAACAACTCAGATTCTAAAGTATTTTCAGCATTTCTTTCGTCAAGAAAAATCTCTCTTTCACAGGTGAGACATGGGACACAAGCTAAAACTTTCTGAAAGGGCAGCAACCCAGACCCTGTAAGGTGTTCCTGGTGGGATATTATGCTTTTGTGAGGTCCAGGATGGGGAAAGGTGAGCCTTCACACTACAAGTGCTGGCAGGAAGTTAGCCTCCTTCTCTCCCTTGTCAGATACCTGATAGGGAATTACTTTTAGTCATTTTGCCAGAGTAAAATACAGGGTCAGAGTTTGAAATGTACCTGGCTAGTGTTTTCTCATGATAGGAAACCAGCACTGAAGTCAACGACGGGTCAGAGGGTGAAACTATAAAGCATCCCCTCCTGAAAGACATTGAGAGTTTGAGTGTTTGTGGAGCTTGCCTCTCATCTCCTCCCTGTAACTCATCCCATCCTTCCTCCTCTCCCTAATTTCTGATCGGATTCCCTCCCTCATTAATCTTTTATGGTTCTACTTTAAGTTGTAAATTTCCCAATTCTGAAATCAAATATGTGAGGAACATATAGCTTATTCCACTCTATGTAGTGTGATCTTCCTGGGCCCCCATCCTGTTGAGTAGATTGCTGAATGACATAAAATTATCCCAGGTAAACTAGGTATTCTCAGTCTAATTGTTCAATAGCCTATTTTTTCTACTTGATGGCTCAGGTAATACAGAATACATCAGAGTTCTGTTATTAGTTTTTTTTCCTCCAAGAAGCCAGGTAAGGTTATTAAGGGAGGAAAATTTAGATGGCATCACAGGAATTCATGCAATTTTGTGTTAGTTGGAAACCTTGGATCTGCATGCTTAAATAGAGTAAGAATTTTAGGGATTTGCTAACTTTTTTTTTTTTAACAGGGAAAGCCCTCAGAGTGCACATATGACTCCTTTGAAAGGAAGAATGGAAGGAAGAGGAACAAGATTGGAAGAACAGAGTGCACGTGTGCCAAAGGCTGTGCCAAATTACAGTAAGCTCACAGGATAAACTGATTGTTAGAGGGATCCCCAAATACGCAGAAGTAACCCAACCCCACTACCATGGCTGTATCCATTTCTTGGCAAAGATTATCAAGCAGGAGTGTGCACTGGTGTGAGAAGTCATTAAGGAGGCTCTCAGCCAAGAGCGTATCTTGCAGCTGAATGCAGACTTCCTTCTTCAGGGGAAATTCTAGACAAGCACTTTCTCTGGCTGTGTGGAATTTTGTTTTTTTATTGACCACAACTATCTGCTTTTTTGACCTAGGACACTGCTGAGAAGAAGTTGGTATCATTTCTAGAAAGTCTGCTGCTTCTCTTGAAGATCCCATAGCTTAGGACCTTTTTCCTTCATATGGTCATGACTTACTGGTGTTTCCTAGACTTCTGCCTCACTGGGACTCTCAGTATTTGTGAGACTCTCTGGCAAGACCCTGAGAGATTTCAGCTAACTTTGACCCGTCTTCAAGGTGCATGCCTAGAAATCTCCAAATATGTCAAACATAATAATTCGCAGCAATATAATTGTAATTTCAAATATATAACTATATACATATAACATTTTTGAGTCTTAGTTTATCCCAAATTTTGCATGAGCTGTATTTATACATCCCCCCAAAAGCAAACAGTACAACAAAAACCAAATCCACTTATTGATCCAAAACTCAAATACAACTAGGTGTTCTATATTTTTATTTGCTAAATCTGACAACCATTGAAATAGCTTCATAAAAATCACTTTATAAAAATAGTTCCAGATTCTCTCCTTCGCTGACCACAGTGAATAATCCTATTGGTGCAACCACCTCAAGATGGTGAGGAGATGACCTATCAGGAGATTGCCTTCCTATGCCCTGAAAGACGAAGAGCTCTTCTACACTTGAAGTTCTCATCAATCTATCTAGTTTGTTTCTTCTCAGAGATCTTGGTTGGCACAAGGGAACCTGGGACAAACTTTTGATTAACTATCTCCCTTTGTCTTCTTTCTTCTTTTTACACCACGTAGAAAGACTGAGCTCTGGGATTTCTATTTCATATATATAACACAGTATATTTCTCCATATACCTTACCCCATAATCTTTTGAGTGAGTCTGCTTTGGCTGAATACATAGGTAAGTGGAAGAGATGATGGGAAATTCTATTTCATTCAATGACATTCATTTTTCTTTTTGCTAAAGAGATCTAGAATGTCAATATTCATTCATGCTTTGATTCATTCACCCCTTCAATAAGTACCAGGTGTGCTGGGTCCTCTTCTACTTCCTGAGATAGAGTAATAAAGAACAAAGTCATTCTCATGTAGCCTGGAATCTAGAGAAGACTGAAAGCCGATGAAGTATCAGTGCCCTTCTCTTCCCTAAATTAATTGGTTTTAACAAAGTTGGGCAGGGAAAGATTAAAAATAGGAATCTCACAATTGGGAAAGTACATTATTATTTCAGAAAAATAGCATTGTCATATAGGAGCTATCATATTCTTTGACTATAACTGAAAAACCCAAGGCATGAGTTAAAAGGGGAGCTAAAAAGTAAAATAAGAATAAAAAGGGTGCCGGCACTGTGGCGTAGCAGGTAAAGCTACCGTCTGAAGTGCTGGCATCCCATATGGGCACCAGTTTGAGTCCAGGCTGCTCCACTTCAAATCTAGCTCTCTGCTACAGCCTGGGAAAGCAGTAGAAGGAGGCCCAAGCCCTTGGGCCCCTGGACCCGCATGGGAAATCCAGAGGAGGCTCCTGGCTCCTGGCTTCGGATAGGTGCAGCTCTGGTCATTGCGGCCATTTGGGGAGTGAACCAGTAGATGGAAGATCTCTCTCTCCCTCTCTTTCTCTCTCTCCCTCTGCCTCTCCTTCTCTCTCTGTGTAACTCTGACTTTCAAATAAATAAATAATTCTTGGAAGGAAGGAAGGAAGGAAGGAAGGGAGGAAGGGAGGAAGGGAGGAAGGGAGGAAGGAAGGAAGGAAGGAAGGAAGGAAGGAAGGAAGGAGAAAGAAAGAAAGAAAGAAAGAAAGAAAGAAAGAAAGAAAGAAAGAAAGAAAGAAAGAAAGAAAGAAAGAAAGAAAGAGGATTGAGAAAATTTAAGAAAACAGAGAAGATCTGTGATCCTTGATGGAAATAAAACATCAACGATTATATTAGGTGCCACTTAATGTCACAAGAACTGTAAATTACTTAGAGGAGTGATTAATGTATTGTCCTGGAGTACCTAATTATCCATTAATGTATGCTATAACTACCTATTGATCACCTACTACATGCTAGGAAGAGGGGAAGTTTCTGTTCACAGAGTGATGTATGGAAGGATATTCTCAAATTAGCTCGTTCAGTGAGGAGGAGACATGAAATTACTGGAATGAGAAGGAATATAATGGATATGGAGCAAAGTCACTGTGCACTTAACGAATTCAGAGCAGTCTTCATAGAAATAGTGATATTTATGTTCTCTTGATGAAATCAGTTTTCTATATGACAAAGATGGGAATGTGAGGCACTGTAAGTCATTCTGTGTAAGTGCAAGGCAAATTTATGTGAGAGTTATGTTGGGAAAAAAGATAGGCTACATTAGGAGTTTAGGATTTTCTTGATAAGTAATGGTTAGCCAAAACCAAATCTTAGCAGGAAATAGTATATGGTCTAGATTAATCTTTCAGACAATTGATCGCTTGAATGGTTCTCTGACTTTAGTATGCAACCAAGTCACCAGCAGCCTGGGGTAAACATGGATTGCTGGTGAGGAAGGCCTTTGGCCTAGCAGTTAAGTTGCTGCTTAGGATCCTTGATTTCCATTTGAGAATACCCGGGGTTAAGTCCTGGTTCCACTCCCAATTCCAGCTTCCTGCAATGTGTGCTAAGGAAGGCAGCAGGTGATTGCTTATGTAGTTGGATCCCAGCCACCCCCATGGGAGACATGAATGAAATCCCTGGCTCCCAGCTTCAGCTTGATCCAGATCTGGCTGTTGCAGGCATTTGGAGGAGTGAGCCAACAAATGGGAGCTCTGGCTGTCCCTATTCATAAATAAAAAATAAATTTTTAAATGTGGATTGCCAGGCTAATGTCCAGGGTTTCTGATTTAGCAGGTTTAAGATGAGGTCCAAAATAGTCTAACAATTTCCTAGGGATGCTAATGGTGCAGGACTATCCTTTTGGAATGCCTGGGGTGGACGATAATATGGAATCAGAAAGGACCAAAGGAGAGGCCACACTAGTTGTAATTTCTTCATGTGATAGGAAATTTTACTCAGTCCCTCAGTGCCATTTTAATAAGCCAGTCTTTGACCGGCACCGCCACTCATTAGGCTAATCCTGTGCCTGAGGCGCTGGCACTCCAGGTTCTAGTCCTGGTTGGGGCGCCGGATTCTATCTCGGTTGCTCCTCTTCCTGTCTAGATCTCTGCTGAGGTCCAGGAGTGCAGTGGAGGATGGCCCAAGTCTTTGGGCCCTGCACCCGCATGGGAGACCAGGAAAAGCACCTGGCTCCTGGCTTCAGATCAGCGTGGTGCGCCGGCCGCAGCGCACCGGCCCCAGCGGCCATTGGAGGGTGAACCAACAGAAAAAAAAGGAAGACCTTTCTTTCTGTCTCTCTGTGGCTCACGGTCCACTCTGCCTGTCAAAAAAAAAAAAAAAAAAAAAAAAAAAAAAAAAAAAAAGCGCCAGTCTTTGATACCAGTGAAAATTTCTGTGGAGTATAATGTAGTTCCAAATAAATGTTTCATCTGTTTTTTTTTTTTTTTGTTTTGTTTTTTTTGTTTTGTTTTTTGTTTGTTTGTTTGTTTGTTTTCTTAGAGATCAGGAAAGAAGAAGGGAAAACACACATGCAAACATATGTTTGTGTGTGCTTTTGTGTATATGTGCATTTGGTTTGTTTCTTGTTATTTTCTTTTTCTTTTTGTCACTATCACGGGTGAGCAGCACATGGGGAGAAACAAGGACCAGGGATGAAAACCTGATGTGTTCCTGCACTGCCCACAGATTCCCCGTGTGTTTAATCTGCCCCATAGCTCTCCCAGGGTTAACTCTGCTTAGACTATGAAGTCAGAGAATGATGTCACCCCCACCACACACAGGAACCCCCTGCACACACCATCCCTCAGCTCTCATCCGTGGGTAACCTAGAGGAGTCTTTGTTCTTCTGAGTGGGTGGGCTCCTTGGAGGTCACGAAGCATAATGACCTCTGTTTCCGGGCAGAACACACTCTGCCCGGCTGTGGGGCCAGGACACTTGCTCCGTCACTTCGCATCTGCGAGAACAGACGAGGCTCTGTGAGCCTGGGCTGTAGGGCTGCTCCTGGCATTACTTGAAAGGGAAAGAATGACGAAAACCACCTGCAATGATGCCGTTTGGCCCTCACAGTCTGGTCCTTGCCAAGGAGACACCTCACCCGAATGCTACCAGGGCTTTTCCATGTCCTGCTTCAGAACCCGGTGCGTGAGCCGCATTCCATGTCTTCTTGATTGCTGCAAGTTGTTATTGGTTGGTCATTTTAAATCACATAATGTCACGCATATTGCAGTAAGTTGAAGGCTGCCAGTTAGGAGCTGGTTAAAAACCACAAACCGAAAGCTGGTCGGTCACAGGGAGGAGGACTACCCTTTGCACTCGCCCTGTGAAAAGCCTGATTATACGTTCTCATTGTGCCCAATAAATTAAGTGAATTTGGGATCATGATTGAACCACTTCATCTTTCTCTTTTGTTAGGAGAGCAGAATCGGATCTCCATCCCAGGGTACTTTCAGGGAAAAATGCAAGTGAATGTGTATTATGTAATATATATCATATAGTTTACATTATGTGCTGTGTATTACACTGTATCTATCTTCCACTCTCAAGCTCACTATGACCACCTAATCCCCCCCCTTCTGTTGGAACGCAGATGATTCTTATCTCACAGGAAAGACTCAATGAGTAATTATATGCAAAATCCCTTCGTAGGCCAAAAATCTGCCATGTCATGAAAAAAGGATAAAATCCCATCATTTGAGACAACTTGTACAGAAGGGGAGGTCTTTATGCTAAGTGAAATAAGCCAGGCACAGAAAGACAGGTACAGCATGATCTCACCCTTAGGTGTGATCTGAAAGTGTTGATCTCATAGAAGTTGTGAGTAGAATGGGCAGTGGTTACCACAGTGTAGGGAGACTGGGGTGCAGGAGGGATGCAAAAATGTTGACCAATGGATACTGAGTTACAGTTACATAGGAGAAATGACCTGTGGAATTCTGTCATGGTGGAGTGGATATAAATAATGATAATTTACTGTCTACTTCAAAAAACTAAGAGGAAGAATTTTGAATAATTTTAGTTACAAAGAAGTGATAAAATTTGAGGACATAGATATGCCTATCATAGATTGAACATTATACAATGTATATATGTAAGAAAACATAACTGTATGTACAACTTTCACATGTCAGTTGTCAAAATTTGTTTTAAATATTTGTGGAACAAATTGATGGAAGTTACATACTATAGTTCTAATGATTTTGGGACTATTTAAAAATTTGCTTATTATGAATGAAGTTGAACACCTTTTCATTTGATATTGTATACAGCCCTACCTATGTTCCTGCTGACCTATGGGTTCTTACCTTTTTATCTGTTGAACTTTTTCTTTATGGATCATTAAGGCTTTTACTACAATACAAGTTAAAAATAAGTTAAGTTGAAAAAATATATGGAGTATGGTATTAGTATTACTTAGTGTTTTAATATATTAAAGGATAGCATAGGTAGTAATTTATTATATTGCATATAATATAATATACATTTATAGATATACATGCTATATTGTATAATACATGCTATATTGTATACATGCTAGAATATACTATATATTCATGGATAATTATTATTGCTACTTAACCTAATGTTTCAGACAATCTGATAATGTGATGATGCAAAAATAATTCAGTTTTTTTCTTTTTAAAATAATGTTGAAGAAAGAAAAACCTAGAGAGTAAACATGATCAGATATATTTATAGATATGAGGACAGTACTTTTACTCAAGGTAGCAGAATCTTATAATACAGTAATTTGCTGGATTGTTTTGTTGGATCTTGTGAAAACTGTTCATAAGGTAGTATTTTAAAAACTAATTCTTTCATTCCTGTCACTCAAAGTCATGAAGATTGATTACAATGAATTATTTCTAAAAAAATTCATTCAGATGGATCTGCTTCATAACTCATCTTTTGGTTGAGGGAGTTTTGAAATTAGTTGCATATGTGAACAGTTAGGGTCCCTCAGGCTCTTAGGTTGTCTCTCCACTACAGAAGCACATAGTGCACAAATGGCAGTAGGGAACTGTGAATCCTTTATAAGGGAAAAGATCTGTGCATTTTCCTGTGTCATTACAAAATCAAGGACATTCAGAGGTGGGCATTTGGCATAGTGGTTAGATTCTGGTTAAGATGTCTGGATTCTGGGACCAGCACCATGTTATAGCAGGTTCAGCCTCCACCAGCAGCGTGGGGATCCCATATGGGCAGCTGCTCATGTCCTGGCTACTCCACTTGAGATCCAGCTCCCTGCTAATGTATATGGGAAGCCACTGGAAGATGGGCCAACTCCTCGGACCCCTGTACCCACCTGGGTGACCAAGAAGCAGCTCCTGGCCCCTGGTTTTGGATTGGCCCAGTTTCTGTTGTTGTGGCCATAATGGCCAGGGCTCCCATGTGTGTGCAGGAGCCTAAGGACTTTGGCCATCTTCTGCTGCTTTCCCAGGTGCATTAGCAGGAAGTTGGATCTGAAGTGGAGCAGCTGGGACTTGAATCAATGCCCATATGGGGTTTGAGCACTGCAGTGGCAGCTTAACCTTCTGTGCCACAAAGCTAGCCCCAATAAATAAATCTAAAAAAAACCCAACCAACCAAACACACACACACACACACACACACACTCATACACACAGATGCCTGCATTCTGCACTAGAGTACCTGAGTCCTATTGAGGCCTATTATTGACTCCGGCTCCTGATTCCAGTTTCTTGCTGGTACAGACTCTGGGAGAGAGTAGTGATGTCTTAGACAACTGGGCTCCAGCCACCCATGTGGGAGACATGGATTGTGTTCCTGTCTTTGGCCTGACCCATCCCTACTCATTGAAGGCATTTGAGGAGCAGACCAGCAGATTGGAGCTCTCTCTTTCTCTCTGCCTCTCTCTTTCTGTCTCTCAAATAAAAACTTTTTTTTAAAAAAAAGATTTATTTATTTATTTGAAAGTCTTAATTACACAGAGAGAAGGAGAGGCAGAGAGTCTTCCATCTACTGGTTCATTCCCCTAGCTGGCTGCAACAGAGCTGTGCCTATATGAGGGCAAGAGTCAGATTTCTTCTGGGTCCCCCATGCGGGTGCAGGGGCCCAAGGACTTGGGCCATCTTCCATTGCTTTCCCAGGCCATGGCAGAGAGCTGGATCAGAAGTGGAGCAGCCAGATCTCACACTGGCGCCCATATGGGATGCCAGCACTGCAGGTGGCAGCTTTACCTGCTACACCACAGTGCCAGCTCCATCAAATAAGAAACACTTTTTAAAAAAATCTTTATTAAAATCTTTATTAAAATAGTATAGAAATTTTTAAACACTAACAGTAAGCCTTGGGCCTGGTACTGTGGCATAACAGGTAACGCTTCCACCTGTGACTCCAGTATCAAATATGGGCACCAATTCATATCTGGCTGTTCCACTTCCAATCCAGCTCCCTGCTATTGTGCCTGGGTAAAGGTAAAACAGCAGAGGCTCTCTCTGTCTCTCTCTCTCTCTCTTTCTCTTTCTCTCTCTCTCCATCATCTCCATCATCTCTATCTCCATCTCACTCTGTAACTCAGATTTTTAAATAAATAAATAAGTAAATATTTAAAAAGTAAAAAGCAATTACAATAGAAGTAAGTCTTATGGAGGTTTCCACCATCCATTCATTTACAAGGGTTGGAACCTCAGGCATCTGCTTTAACGTTATTCTGTCCGTCATGTCACTGGTGGATCTCTCTCCAGGAGTTATCAGTTGTTCTATTTATACATTTCCATCATTCATTGTCTTCTTCAATCTCTGCTATAACTACTCAATCATAGCGACTACTGCCTCTGTCCTCTGCAGTCCAGTGACCTTTGTACGTCATAAATGTGAACATGTCAATCCTGACCTCCACCTCTCTCCCTAAGTCTCTTCAAACCTTTTAAACTCTCCTCTCTATTCTGAGGGCAAAGGTTAAAACCTTTCCCTCAGCTACAAACCTTTGAATTTTCTGCTTTATCTCTGGCGACTCTTATTTTCACGAGGCTTCTACATCCAACTGTTCCCTCCCTGTTTCCATCTGGTCTTCGTACATGGCTCCTTCTCCTCTGTCTGGGACACCCTCAAACTTAACCCCTTTTATACGTACCTTGTGTCAGTCCATTTTTTTCTGTTCCCTGTCATGTGCGCTTCCATAGGACGCTGTCCCTAAATGCCCAAGACAATTCAGCTGCTCCTGTTAAGGCATTCACATGATCAACTTCATTACTCTAATCATCCCTGACTTTCATTTAATTAATTTCTGCTGCCTCCAGCAATAGCAACCTGTAATCAGGCTCTTCCTTCTCATCTTGTATCTGCAACACAAAACACAGGATCTGATGGACATCACCCACGGCAAGTTGGAATGAGTTGGTCACCTTGGTTGCATTCAAAGGTATATTTTTAAAAAAGGACATTTATGTAGTAAATCCTTTTTGCTCAATTTTCTGCTTTTGTTACCAAATCCTTAATAAGATCCTAAACCTTTATCTTTTCTTCAAATTCAGTAAATGAAAGTTATTTCCTATGTTTAATTGCTTTTTTGGGGGGCCACTTTCATAACCCTTCCATAAATTTTTTGCAGAGTTCCCTAACTGAGATTTAAATTTCTTCTTAACTAGTAGAATTCATTATAAGATAATTTTAAAATAAAATCTAGTATTTTTTTAAAATAAGGAATTCATATCCTAGTTTTTCCTCTTACTATATTCCTTGAGGGAATAACCCAATATATTCTCCCATGAATAGATGAACTAATTCCAAAATCAAATGACTGTGAATGCAGTGAGATTGTGTGTACATTAAACACCCATCATAGCATTTGCTCTGCAGTAGATGCCCAAGACATCTCTCCTTCCCGCTTCAATCAGGAGGCTTCCTGACTAGAAGGGTGAGAAACGCCCTTTTCACTTTGTTCTCCTTTATACAAGCCACAGCTGCACTGAAGCGCAGAGTTGTGCTCCTGTTAATTGTCCCCTATCAACCTGAAACCCTTGTGATTAGCAGAGAGGTTGCTATATGTCACTTCCCAGGGAACGTTTAAATAAAATCAATTGTTCTTTTAGGCACATATGTAAAGTGGGTTGTGCTTCGGGTGATTTTATTCATAGATGTCCAGTTTTCATCTAGGACATGATAAGCAGAATGGGGCAGGAGGCCACAGGCCAGCTGCAGAGAGAGCAAGCCCCGCTCTGTTTCAGGTGAAAGCCCCATGCTTTTGTTTCCGTCAGACTTCAAGGGAAGGGTCTGTGGCAGTATTTGTTTGGTTTATGGTGACCTCTTGGATGCACTGCATCTGCTGTGCCGTGGAGGATGTGGGGCTCCCTTCTGGAGACTTGCCGCCTGCCTCAGACAACAAGCCTGTTTGTATTCCACGCCTTTGATCTTTTTTGTCTGGTATCTAAATGAAGCCTTTCTTGTGCCTTCAAAGCTGAGTAACTTTTTTGGCTTCCTGTTAGAAAACAGCCCTGCTCCTGCCATCACTGGGATTGCCCTGTCTTCAGTTCGAGGCCAACATCTTCAGCTGCAGGGCTGCAGGTATCCAAGCTGAAACACAGCTGCATGTAAAACTCAAATACAATGTATGTGGTGGGGCAGGGAAATTGGTGGTTCTTGAGATGGAGTAAGATACCACCTAGCTGGTGTGGGATCTGGAATTTGAGGTTTGAAGGTAGACAGGGAAACTGGAGATCCCAGGAGAAATTGACATTTTTACAACAATTCTTAGCAAAGTGACTAAGAGCATGCATATTGGGCTCAAATAGCCCGGACCATGAACAACTAGCTATTAGCTGTGATAAATTAGGCAATTTGCCAAACCTCAACTTTCCTACCTTTAAATGAAAGATCATGGTAGTTTAAATGTGAAAATATAACCATGACACATAACCATGACTCAGTTAGTACTATCTTTTGGTTACTAACAGCAGGGAGGTGCATTTTCCTCAACACTAAGTTTCCAGGTGAAGTGGTCTCTCCCATTTCCTATTTGTGGAAATGGTATTCACTCATAAAGACCCAATTTAAATGTCTATTTCTGTGAATACTCCCCAGTAGTCTTGTCATCTAACCAACACTTACGCTGGTTACTGAAGCAATTATAGAAATAAGGATATAATATATTCAAAGAGTCATTTAGTCCTCCTGAAGTTCATTATTTATAATTTGGTTATAGGATAAATAGCAGCCTGAATCAGCTATTTGGTCTATTGACTAGTACATGAGTCTGTAAGCTCCCCCAAGGTCAGGGACCTGGTATCCACCCACGACTGCATCTCAGCTCCCATGAGACAATTGATCACAAAGAGTAGAATAGTAGGATAATATAGGGACTAAAATATCAAGTCCACCACTTACTAGGTATGCAGCATTCTATATGCTACAAAAGCTCTCTGTTCCTCAGCTTCCAAAAGGAATAACTAAACCTGATGCTTAAGTGAGCTATGAAAGTTAAACAGCATAACATATGCAAAGTTGCTGAAACATATTGATTTTTCAGTGTCAACTGTTGTCAATAGTGTAACAATGGAGATGAATGACTTAAGCCATGGGATCCTATTAACTATCCTTTGATTGCTTTGGTTTCCTGTCCTATTTTATTTTCCTTTCTTGTACTGTGTTTAACACAATTTTCATTATGCTATTTGAAGAGAGAGAGTACAAACAAATTATAAATAAGTAGATGAATGGTGAATATGTAGGAATTTTGAGCGTATGTAGATCTGTGAAGCCAGGACATAGTCATGGTATTTAAACATCAGTAGGTCCCTCACTAAATTTCACTAAGATTATATAACAAACAGGAATTCTCAGAATGTTTTGTGACTACTTTCACAGTCCTGTTTATTCCCTCTATTGTAATTCAGGCACTCTTTAGAACTCCCTCCTCTGAGGTCTTCATTTATGAACCCTAAATCTGGAAACGTGGGGTCTTATTTTCGAGCTTGGTTAGAACTTAAAGCAGAGAAGCAAACAAAACATGTCCTAATTTTGTCCTTTTTGTTTCATTTTTCCCCAAAATGTGGCCATGTACATGTTTCCCAGTAAAAGTAGGATGGGGGAAGGAGGTAGTATTTCCTACTGCTCTAGCTGTTGTGCATTTTCAACTTGTTAATGCCCCAGTGATCATGTATAGCAGAGATTAGACATACATTGTATTCTTAATTTTTTCTAATTTCTTCTTCTTTTTTAAAATATTTATTTATTTATTTATTTCAAAGACAGAGTTACACAGAGAGAAGAGAGGCAGAGAGAGAGGTCTTCCATCCAATGGTTCACTCCCCAATTGGCCGCAACGGTAGGAGCTGCGCTGATCTGAAGCCAGGAGTCCGGAGCTTCCTCCAGGTCTCTCATGCGAGTGCAGGGGCCCAAGGACTTAGACCATTCTCCACTGCTTTCCCAGGCCATAGCAGAGAGCTGGATCGGAAGAGGAGCAGCTGGGACTAGAACCAGTATGCATATGGGATACTGGCGCTTCAGGCCAGGGCATTAACTCACTGAGCCACAGCAGTGGCCCCTCTAATTTCTTCTTACATGCAACCTAGTGTCTATTTTTGTCATTAAATCTCAATTCTGTTTACTGACTTTTCTTTTCATGTATTAATATTTAAACAAGGAAAAATCCTGTTTATTTGCACTTACATACTTTCTGTTTTATAAATGTTTTTTTAGGCTGGTGCCGCAGCTCACTAGGCTAATCCTCCGCCTGCAGCGCCAGCACACTGGGTTCTAGTCCTGGTCAGGGTGCCGGATTCTGTCCCGGTTGCCCCTCTTCCAGTCCAGCTCTCTGCTGTGGCCCGGGAGTGCAGAGGAAGATGGCCCAAGTTCTTGGGCCCTGCACTGCATGGGAGACCAGGAGAAGTACCTGGCTCCTGGCTTCAAATCAGTGCAGTGCACCGGCTGCAGCGGCCATTGGAGGGTTAACCAACAGCAAAGGAAGACCTTTCTCTCTCTCTCTCTCTCTCTCTCTCTCACTGTCCACTCTGCCTGTCAAAAAATAAATAAATAAATAAATAAATAAATGTTTTTTTAAAGATTTATTTATGTATCTGAAATACAGAGTTACAGAGAGGAAGAGGCAGAGACAGAGCAAGGTCTTACATCCACTGGTTCATTCCCCAAATGGCCACAACTGCTGGAGCTGGGCCAATCTGAAACAAGGAGCCAGGAGCTTCTTCTGAGTCTGCCATGCGGGTACAGGGGCTCAAGGACTTGGGGTATCTTCTACTGCTTTCCCAGGTCATAGCAGAGAGCTGGATAGGAAGTGGAGCAGCGGGAGCTTGAACTCGTGCCTATATGGGATGACAGCGCTTCAGGCAGCTGCTTTATGCACTATGCCACAGCACTGGCCCATATATGTTCTTAAAGAAATGAAGGTAATTGACAGTAGACAAGATATTAGAAAGCATAAAACAGTGTTAGAAAATACTAGATAATAGAAATACATGGGAAATATTGAGAAAGAAATTAAAACAACTTTTCTTTTCCTCTCATCAGTAAAATATTAGCTGAAGTTTTCTGAATTTTAGGTGAAGATTATATATCACCATTCTACATATCAGTGATTCTCAAAGTTTTTGTTCAGTATTATTCTATATTTTTAAATTTTATTTCCTTAAAAGGGAGAGAGACACAGGTGGAGGGAGAGGGAGAGAAAGAGAGAGAAAGAGAAATATTCTCTCTACTGAATCACTTCCCAAAATAGCCAGGGCAGGGTCAGCCAATAACCAGCATCAAACTCAATCCAGGTCTCCTACTAGGTTATCCACTTTAAAGGAATTTGGAAATTCTGAGTGTTTTTTTGACCAACCTCTGCCTAGGTTTCACTGCATGATTTTTAGCCTGTAAGTTAGGGCTGGACTAGTTGGAGTTATCTATGTGGTCAGGGAAAAGAGATCCTGTGGCTCTAACTGAGCAAGGAGAGATTGTTCCTCGGGAATTACTGATGAAAAAACATACTGCTGAAAGACTCTCGTGCTTTGGTTTGGATTTTTTTCCCCAAAAAATTCATATGTTGGAAGCATGGTCCCCAGGATTGCTATCTTGAAAAGCAGTGGCTCCTGGAGTGGCAGGGCCCAGAGGATAGTGATTAGGTCATGAGGGCAACATCCTTGCAAAGAGCTAATGTAATTAGCACAAGACTGGGTTGGTTCCCACGAGAACAGACTGCTATAAGGAGTTAGCCTGGCCTTTCTTTGCTCCCTTGTGTCCTTACTTGTGCCTGTGCAACTTCTTGATGCTGTTGGCTCCCAGTCCTCTTCACCATGCTGTGATGCAGCCAGATGCCAGCACTGCTGTTTGGACTTTCCAGCCACCAGAATTGTGCACCAAGTAAGCCCCTTTTCTTTATACACTACTCAATACCAGCTAAGCTCTACAAACAGCACCAAATGTTTGAAGGCATTACTGAGAAAATGTCTGTGTTTGGAAGGAAAAGGATCAACTGAAAGTGGAGAAGTGAGATAATATTTGGAAGGAAATAAGCTGTGAGGTCAGTAGACAATGGGAAAGGATAAATTAATTAGCTGAGAAGTGAGGAGGATGTACATTTATGCATGGTGAGCATACATTGTGCTGTTCTGGGGAATGCAGGAACTCCAAGTCATGCTCTACCAGATCAGCATACCGGTCAATCTGTTTAGTGCTTCGCTAGAGGGGGACATTGGATCCTTCTCTCTGACTGTGAGATCATGTGAAATAAGAGTCGTGTCCTTTGTTCAACCATGCTCATCTTTCCCCCAACCCTCAGTACATCTACAGAAGCTATTGCATGCATAACCATCAATATGAGAGACACCAGGCCTATTTATTCAAACCCAAAATGTCTTATGCCATCTTAGGCCAAACAACCTTTCTCCTCCATTCTGAAAACAGACTATTCAATAGTGTTTTCATTTAAATGTCACCTTGTTATAAGTCCTCAACTTCCCAATTCTGTAGGACCAAAACATGAAAAACATGTAGTATTTCCTTTGCAAAATGATTTTAGGAATATGAATGAATGAATGACTTTTGACATTGGGCAAGGGATAGTGAATGTGGCTGGGAGAATTTCAGCACTTACATCCTTTCTCTATCAAATATATACCGATGCGTTGTACTTACAAGTGTGATTTTAAAGAGTAAGGACAAATAAAATAGAAAAATGACAAGCTTTGTCTTGGCTTATTTGTTAAAGCAAGCTTTGAAGACAGAGTGTCTAGAATTGAGTACTTCTTCTGCTACTTATAAGTCACATGACCATGTTAAATGGAGGTAAGGAGAGTATCTTGCTGTATAAGGTTTGGGGGAAGATTAAATATTTTAGAGTAATATCAGGTACATTCAGTTTGCTAATATGTTAAGAATTGTAAAGGATATCACAAAGTCAGCCCTTGCCCCTGTTTTCTAGTGTTTGGAAAGGTGAAGTGTATAAGCTCAGATACAGAGAGTTAAATGTCTTTACATGATACTCACATAAAAAGCAAAGCCTAAGCTGCGTAGTGCTTGTGCTGAGTCCATTTGTGCTAAAACTGTAACTTTATTGACTTCTTATTTTGAAGTTCTCAGTCTGTACAGTGATCAGATCCTCTGCCACATATCACACAGGCATGTCCCCTCAGAGTGACTATGCTATTTGACCATAGCTTCACCTCATGGAAAATCATGTGCTCTTATTTGTAGTATGTTTTAGGCACAAGGTACACAGGAAGACTGGTTACATCTGACTCCCACCAAGTGACTTGGCTGGCAGTCATGTAAGACATCTAAGAAAGTAAGCAAATGCACTCCTTTTAATGCAGACCATTAATTGGACTTTAAAACCACTTACTAGAGAAAGCTGTGGCTATAGCACCCTCATCTCTAAGAAATATAGACCACCGCATTCCAGAGCCATGCCAAAAATGCATCGTTCCTCTCGAGGACTTGATTTGAGACTGGAGATTCTGGGGAAGTTCTGGCAGTGTGGAATAACCATTGCCCAAGTCAGTCACCTCTTTCTCTTGAGTTGGGGTAGAACTAGTGGGTGATCATCGTTCTGCATCAAACATGCCTCTTGTTCACCAAAACATCAGGAAATTGGCTCATTGCAGAGTTTGGATCATTCTAACCATGAATTAGAAGATCGATGTAGCCCTTGTGGATTTGGAAATATGCACAGAGACATGTACAGTGCCAACACAGGCTGTAGGGTCACACTCTTTAATGGCATGCCACTCTGTTTCCTGTCCCTCATTCATCCTCCTTTTTGGTCATATATATATATATATATATATATATATACACACACACACACACACACACACACACACACAAGCCTCTCAGTTCAAGCCACTGAAGAATTCAAGTCTTTTTCATGGGAAAACTGACTTTTCATTCAGGAATGAAATCTGTAGGAAAAAAAAAGAAGGTGGAGGTGTTCAGCTGAACCGGTGCTAAATAGCTTCATCTCCCAGTGATTCAAGCAACTGGCTCTTGGTGATTCCTCACATTATTCTCTGAATGCCATGACCTATATGTCAAAGGGAAAGGATGATTGTGGATACTTCTTGCCTTTGAAAGTGATGCCCCAGGGACAAAGAGGCTCTTTTACTGGGCAGTAATGTCGGCCACGAGGTGGGAGCCACAAGCCAGGCAAGCCTGGGCAGTTGCATGCTGACATTTTTCATTCCTAGTATCCCACAAGTATTTCAACTTCAACAGAGCCTCTGTGCAGATGAAAAGGAACTTTTTTGTTTCCAGATTTTGTTATATTATGTTTGAAAATTCCTGACAGCCTTCCCATTACCCATGTGAAGATAGACTGACAAAACTGTTTGTCACCACCTTTATAACTTCCATTCTACAAGCAAAAGGAAACACTGATACCTTTGGTGCTTCCTCCAGGCAAATGGAATTAAACCTGATTCATTCCTTCCCAAGGCTTTTCCACCTGTGGGTTTAGAAATCCCAACAACTATTGTTCAGCCCAGACTGCCCACAACCCAGCCTTCAGTGATTTGCAAGTAAGCAGATTCTATCTCAGACATTAAAATTAAAAATAGAAATCAATAAGCATGTCCAATTTTGTTTATATGAATAGAACAAACATTTGTTACAAAGATAGAATGACATATATGGGGTGGGGTGTGTGTTTGGGAAGGGGTGTCAGGGATGGCCAAAGTTAGCAGGAGTGGATTTAAATCCTATAGGTACTTACAGAAGTAAATACAATGCACTTTTTTGATAGGAAAGGAAAGCATGATTATTTCATAGCTTTGATAAGATTACTGCTTGCTTTTGTTGGTTTGTTTTTCCATATGTAAAGTTTGTAAGACTTTGTTTCCTTCACTTGCCTCCAGCTCTCTCTCCCTGTCCCTCCCCACTGCAACCAGGCTACCCTCAAGCAAACTATATTCTTGGTAGAAAACGTCAAAGCCTTCCATCTTTCCTTCCTTCTTCCCTCCCTCCCTCCCTCCCGTCCTTTCTTCCTCCCTAGTCTCCCTCCCTCCCTTCCTCCCCAGTCTCCCTCCCTCCCTTGCTCCCTCTATCCCTCCCTCCCTTCCACCCTCTCTTACATCCTTTATTACTTCTTCATTTTTTGGATCTGTGCCATGAAGTGGACACTGGAATCAGTTCATAGGAAGAATGTCATAAACAGTAAGAATGCAGTCTTGTCCCTCATACTTTATACTAGTTTAAAAGAGATATTGAGTGAATGATTGTACATTAGCCCTGCCCTATCTATGGGAGATAAATTCCAAGGCATCTGTGGATGCCTGAAACAGTAGACTGTTCCATATCTGCCTTTACTTAAGTACAAGATGTACTTAGAGTACATCTTGATATTTGGTGTTGGGAATTTTAATCCTTTGCTCTTCATTTTCAAAATGTTATTGGCTATTCGAGACTTTTGCAATTCCTTAAATGTTTATAATCGTCTTGGAAATTTCAGCAAAAATAAAGAAGCTTAGATTTTAATTGGGCTTCAATTAATTTAGAGATAATTTTGAGGAAAATTGATATCATTATAAAAATAGTCCTTGCATTTTATAGGCATGGTTTGTATCACCATGTTTTAGATATTCTTCAATTTCCCCTAAGTGTGTTTTATATTGTTGCTTACAGAAATTATGTAAGTAGTTGTTTGTTTAAATTCTAGGCATTTAAATTTTTGTTATGAAATTGTAAGTTTTATCATCCTAAAATTTTCATTTATTAAGTGCTTGTGTCTGCTATTTAGAAATGCAACTGATAGCATACAATAATTCTGGTAGTTTTTCTGGTGAATTTTTTGTAATTCCTATTTATATAATCGGGTCATCTGAGAATAATGACAATTTTATTACCTTCTCTTTAATAATTATATTTTTATTTTGTTTGTTCAGATTGTTTTGTTTGCTTAAATATAGTGTTGCATGCAAACAGTGATAACAGTTCTTGTCTTCCTTTCAAACTCAAAGAGAAATTGCAACTTTTTTATAAAATTTAATGTTTGAAGCTTTTTATCCTCAATGTCATTTAATAGAATATGACTGATATTTGTTATCTTTAAATTTCTAAGAATTTTATCTTAAGTGGATTATAAGTTTTGTTAATGTTTTCTGCATTTATTGAGTTTTTTATATTTAATTTTGTGCAAAAATAAATTGCTTTGATTTATTTTTAAATAACAAAGCACTAATACTTTGACATGATGACCCTAACTGTGCCTCATGTATTATCTATTTTGTATTTCATTGGAATTTATTTGCTAATATTTTGCTTAGAGTTTTGTAATTTTGTTCATGAGCAGCTGGGCTTGTAAGTTTTATCCTTTGTCATGTTTTTAGAGAATGTTATTCTTGTTTTTTATCTGGAAAAAAAGTAAGATTAGTGCTATTTCTTCCTTAAGATTTTGGAAAAATTTGCTACTGAAACCATGCATGAGTAAACTGAGTCCTAGAAGGTAAAGTCATTTGGCCCAAGTTACTCAGCAACTTTATGAAATAATTTTATCAAGAATTTAGTTTTTGGGCTTCCAGTTTAGTGCTATACTCATTCAGTCTTCATTTCAGAGATATTTTCTTTTGAAGGAGAGAGAGAAAGAGAGAGAGAAAAAGAAGAGAGTGATCCTCTACGTCTGATGGTAACGCCAGATGCCTGAAACAGCCAGGGTCAGGCCAAAGCCAGAAGCCAGGATCTCAATCCCAGTGTCCTATCTCAGTGGCAGGGATTCAAATACTTACCCATCATTTGCTGCCATTCAGGGTGCACACTCAGCACGATGCTGGAATCAGAAGTGAAGCCAAGGCTGGAACCCAGTACCCTGATATGGAGCACAGCCCTCTCACCGCGCAGGCGTACTTTAACTGCTCTGTCCAACGCTCACCCTTCGGGGCTATGTTTGTTACACTACACATGGTAATCAGAATTTGCTGTCTTAAGTACAATGTTGTTTAATTAATGGTTTACACTGCGAATAGTCTGTAACAGTGCTGGATAGAAAACATACTGCGAGTCTGAAGCTCAGGACAGTGTGGTAGTCACCCCGGTGGTTTCAGTTCCCTTGAAACTTGAGGTAGTAGCAGACTCTCAGAAGAAACCATGAAGCTGTGAAACAAGTCCCGTGAGCACTGTGTGCTGCTGTCCAGTGACCGTCTATAGCTGCTGCCATAAAATACTGCTTCCTTCTCCTCCACCATCCAGAAGTCATGATTGTCTCCCATTGACCTGCTTTCATGTCCCAGCACTATTTTGCATTCCAGCCAATCCGCAGACTGGAAGACAGTGTGGGATTACTGAATGGAGTCCCCAGCTTTCAGCTTCGTCATGGCCCAGTCATGGCCATTGTGGCCCTTTGGCAAATGAGCCAGTGGATGGAAACTCTCTCTGCTTACTTATGGTCTCTCTCTTTGAATCCTATCAAAAAAAAAATTAAAAATTAAACATATAATAAAAACCCTCTTAAGCATTTTCCTTCTGTTTAACCTTTCAAGTTGCAGTTTCAGTGTTTTCTCAGCAAAGATGTAGTATACGGTGGCTTTCTCAAACATTCTTTTGTGCACATACATGTATAAATATATGGAAGTGCTATATGGCCACATCCTGTAATCTAAGTACAAAATTTAGCCTGTGTTTTTCTCTATAACCAATAGTTACCCAAAGATGGCACCTGAATGTTTTATATGGCAATACAAAATAATCCCTGAATTCTGACATACTTAAAAAAACTCAATGAAATGATTCCATTTTTGTAGGACAAGCACATATTGTCATGTAATATATTCTTAAATTTTGACTGAGAATATTATTTATAACATCATAAACATTTTCTCCACAGGAAAATATGTATTTATATATTTATTATTTACATATATGTTTATGCTTTAGAGCAATGGACTTCCTACCCAGTCATGAATTCCTTTCATCTGATTATTAAACACTGATAAAAAATTCTAAAAATGACCAAAATAACTGAAAAAATAATTTAGCTTTACTTTTCATAAGTATTTAAAATTAAGATGTCAGTTGCTTGACTTTTTTTAAAGATTTATTTTATTTATTTGAAAGAGTCACAGAGAGGTAGACACAGAGAGAGAGGTCTTCCTTCTGCTGTTCACTCCCCAAATGGCTGCAATGGCTGAAGCTGAGCTGATCCAAAGCAGAGAGCCAGGAGCTTCTTCTGAGTCTCCCACCTAGTATTGTGTCCTACAGATCCTCTCATGTTGTCACTAATGACAAAATTTCTTTTTTTTTTTTGTTTTAAAGACTGAGAAATAATTGTGTATATGTACTGCATGTTCATTATCCAATGGATGCTCAGGTTGATTGTATGTCTTGGCTACTGTGACTAATTCTGCAATGAACATGGGAGTACAGAACCTTTTCTCATGCTGAATTTTTTTCCCTTTAAATACATACTGAGTAATGGAATTGCTGGATCATACGGTAGTTCTATTTTTAATTTTTTGAGGAAGCTCCATGCTGTTTCCTACAATGGTTACACTACTTTGCATGCATCCGAGCCAACACTTTTTTATATGTTATCTTTTTGATTACAGTCATTCTAACAGGATTGAGGTAATATTTCATTGTGCTTTTGATTTGCATTTCCCTTATGATTAGTAATACAGAATATTAACCTTGGTTTGTCTCCAAGTGATGTGTATCCTGAATTTATAATCTTTTAATCACTTTGATTTTCAGGCAAGGAAAATTGTTTAGACTATTAAAGAACTCAATATATTCAATATTAATTTCTAAACTCAAAGTTTAAGCAAGTCTCTCTTGCCCAGTTACTTTTCCAAGCATGCCATGGTGAGGGGACCCTTAAGGTAATAGAAAAGAGTGAGTTTTTCTTATCTTTCAAGAAATCAATAGAGTCTGTGCTACTGATGTCTTTTTGAGTGACCACAATACATATGAAAACATTAAATTCATCTCTAGAAAGTCCAACAATAAAGAAACAGTATTACCATTTTTAACTCAGGCCTTTTTTCCCTTCAATGCATTTTATCAAAAATTAAGACATTTTTTTTTTTTAAAATAAATGTCTTACCTGTTACACAAGTCCTGCAAATGATGCTTTGATCAATGGTATTTTACATAGTTGCTTGAGCTGTGTGTTTACTTTACAGTTACTAAAATGGAATTTACCTCATTTTTAAAATAGAAAAACACAGGAATCCACTTCATAGATTCTTCATGGCTAACTGGGAAAATTCATTATGAACAGTGGGTCCTCAGAAAAGACATACCCCATTATTGCTGCTTCTGGATGATTTATTAGCAGTGCTTGGCTGGCTCAGGGGAAAGAATAAGGCTGAGCTTGTGTCTGTATCCACAGATGTATTTTAGTCACCGATTCCAATAACCCATCCAATATTGAATCACAGAAAGATGATTTTGTTTACTTTCTGTCTAAGCCCCCGACTCACCATTTTTTTTCTAGGAAATAATGAGAATTTTGAGTCATCATATTTTCTAGGAAATAATAAGAATTCTACTCTTTGAAATAAATTTAGCCTCTCATAAATCTTAAAATAAAAATGTTATATTTTAATGCTAAATTCCATTAACATTGATGATACTAATTTCTTAATTTCTAATCCTTGTTCTGTTATTCTGACTTAGCTGTGACTTTTTATGAAAAATCAATTTGCATTCTGAAAAGATATGTAGAAATTGATTTTCTGCAGGATTTCAAAATTTATTTTCCTTGACTTTACTCTTCTTATCAACAAATTCACTGATAAACTAATTAATTCATTTGTGTGCTCATTTATGAAATATTTATTGAATGCCTCATATGCTATAGACACTGTTGAAGATACAGAGTAAAATCAGACTTTTTCTGTCTTTACAGAATCTACAATCTGAGGGATAAGTACTAACCAAAATATAATCAAATGTTAAGTATAATTAGCAAATTGCTTTTAATTATATTAGGTACAGAGTGCTATGTAAACTTATAATTGCATAATTTGGATTTACCAAGGAGGATCTGCAAGATTTTTCAGGGACTAGCCTTGTGGCACAGTAGGTTAAGCTGTGGTTTGCAACATCTATATCCCATAAAGGAACACTAGTTCAAGTGCTAATTGTTCTGTTTCTAATCCAGCTTTGCATTAATGCTCCCCAGAAAGCAGTAGATGATGACCCAAGTGCTTGGACCTCTGATACCTATGTGGGAGATCTGAATGGAGTCCCTGATTCTTGATTTCAGCCTGCCCAATCCCCCAGCACCTTTCTCTCCCTCTCTCTCTCCCTCTCTCTCCTCTTTCTCTCTCTTTCAAAAAACCTCTCCCCTCCCACAGAAAAATCCATAAATAATAAATCTTTATGACTTTGCAGAGGTGGCAGTGATTGAATTCCCTTACTAAAATGAAATGTTCTTAGATTAAGGTAAGGTGAAGAATATTTCAAGTTGTAGGTACAGACTATGTAGAGATAAGGTGATGGGAAGGAACATAGCATATCTGAGAACTGATAAAGTCTACAGCACCCAAAATGGAGGGAAAGGAATCTTGGTACAGATGACAGTGGAGTTTACAGGTAGATACTACATTATATAGGACTATTTTGGACACATTAAAAACTGTGTTGGCCGGCGCCGCAGCTCACTAGGCTAATCCTCCGCCTTGTGGCGCTGGCACACTGGGTTCTAGTCCCGGTTGGGGCGCCAGATTCTGTCCCGGTTGCCCTTCTTCCAGGCCAGCTCTCTGCTGTGGCCAGGGAGTACAGTGGAGGATGGCCCAAGTGCTTGGGCCCTGCACCCCATGGGAGACCAGGAGAAGTACCTGGCTCCTGCCATCAGATCAGCGTGGTGCCCGGGCCGCAGCATGCCGGCCGCGGTGGCCATTGGAGGGTGAACCAACGGCAAAAGGAAGACCTTTCTCTCTGTCTCTCTATCTCACTGTCCACTCTGCCTGTCAAAAAAAAAAACAAAAAACAAAAAAAAAAAAAACCCTGTGTTCTTCATTCCTCAAACAATGGAAATCCATTCCAGTATTTTAAACTGGAAAAGTACATTAGTGGAAAGAAACGAGAATCATAGGTAGCATGTGGATGATGGTGGTACAGATGGAGAGAAGTGAAAAATCTCAAGATGCATTTAGTATATAAACTCAAAATTTGCACTGGATAATGAAGGAGTACATAGGCACTGAGGGAGAAGGAGTTGTCTATGGTGATCTAAATGATTCTTAGTATTTTATTTGGAGGAATAAGGAGTGTATAAGAGGTCTAATTTGGTTTGGTATTTAAGGATTCCTGAAAAATTAGGAGAGTTTGCACTGTACTTTGCTAAAGAGCAAAGTATGTCATTCACTGTGAGAACATGGGTATTTGAGCCATAAAGTCTCGGCCTCACATCTCTTTTGTTCCCTTTTAATGACCCTGGCCATTAAATTCATTTGTACATTGTTCTGAAGGCAAGCATCTCTTTAGTGACTACTTCCCATTCATGTTGAAGTCTGGTTGACATGCATGGTATGGTATATGTGTTGAGTAATACGAGTTTTTCACAAAAAGCTGAAATAAGGCAAAAATATAAAATAAAACATTTTGTGTATCCAAATTGTGCTGGCTTCCTAAAACTAACTGGAAGATGTTATTTACTGCTGTATTCTCTGAAAGAAATTTTCTATTACTTGTTGCTTAGATGCTTAATCGAAAAGCCAAGGAAAATTCCTGAGGTTGAAGTACTGGTTTTGGTTAAACTCTAATGTTTTCACCAGACTTAGAACCATCCAGATTTCCTATCTCTTTGTGTAATGTTTGATATATTTTGTACATATGAAAGAATTGTATTTTTTTCATCTAAGTTTGTGAGAATATTGGTTTAAATGTTTAATAGAATTATTTTACAAGGGAGAGATCTTGTTTCTTATTTCTTCCTGTGTAGATCCAATTTTTGCAACACTATTTGTTGAATCTCAAGGGATTAAATTCATACCATTTGTCAAATATTAGGTAGTTGCATCTGTGTAGATTAATTTGTGGGATTCTATTCTGTTTCATTGCTCTACATGTCTATTTTTGTACCAATATAAGGCTGTTTTGATCATAACTGCCCTATTGTATGGCTTAAAGTCTGTATTGTGATACCTCCAGCTATGTTTTGGTATGATTCCTTTAGATTTTCAAGGTCTCTTGTGTTTCCATGTGAATTTTAATATTTTTTCTAGATATGAGTAGAATGTGCTTGATAGTTTCATTGGGTCACATTGAATTTGTAAATTCCTTTGGGTAGAATGGACATTTTAATATTAAATGTTCCAGTCCACGAACGAGGAAAATTCTTCCATTTTATGTGTGTGTCTTCTACTTCTTTCTTTAATGTTTTGTAATTTTCTTTGTAGAGATCCTTCACACCCTTGGTTGAATTGATTCCAATATATTTAAAAGTTTTATAGGTATTGTGAATGGTACAAGTTCTTTCTTACGTTTAGCATTGCTTGTGTTTGCAAAGGCTATTGATTCTTTGTGCATTGACTTTATATCCTGCAACTTTACCAAGCTCTCTTATGAGTTCCAGTAGTCTCTTAGTGTAATTTTTTGGTTCCCCTATATATAGGATCATGTCACTTGTAAATAAGGATAATTTGACTTGTCCTTTCTAATTTGTATCAATTTTATATCTTTCTATTGCCTAACGGCTCTGGCTAAGACTTATAGAATTATTTTGAATAACAATGGTGAAACTGGGCATCTGTGTCAGATTCTAGATCTTACTGGAATTGCTTCCAACTTTTCCCCATTCAATATGATGCTGGCAGTAGATTTATCATATATTGTCTTGATTGTGTTGAGGAATGTTCCTCTGTACCCAATTTTCTTAATTTTTTTTATCAAGAAAAGTAGTTGTATTTTTTCAAATGCTTTCTCTGAATGTATTGAGATTATCATAAGGATTTTATTCTTCAATCTGTTAATGCAATGCATCACATTTATTGATTTGTGTATGTTGAAGCATCCTTGCACACCAGGGCTAATTCCCATTTTGTCTGTGTGAATGATCTTTTGGATGTGTTGTTGGATTTGGTTAGATAGTATTTGGTTGAGGATTTTACATCTATTTTAATCAGATATATTGGTCTACAGTTCTCTTTCTTTGAATCTTTTTCTGGTTTTGGAACTAAGATGATGCTTGCCTTATTGATGGAGTTTGAGAGGATTCCCTCTCTTTCAATGGTTTTGAATATATTGAGAAGAATTGGATGGGGCTGGCACTGTGCTTAGCAGGTAAAGCTGCAGTCTGCAGTGCCAGCATCCCATATCGGTGTCCGTTCGAGACCTAGCTGCTCCACTTCTGATCCAGCTCTCTGTAAAGACCTGGGAAAGCAGTGGAAGATGGCTCAAGCCCTTGGGCCCCTGCACCTACGTGGGAGACCCAGAAAAAGCTCCTGGCTCCTGACTTCAGATCACTAGTACAGCTCCAGCCATTGCGGCCAACTAGGGAGTGAATCAGCAGATGGAAGACTTTCTCTCTCTCTCTCTCTCTCTCTCTCTGCCTCTCCTTTTTTCTCTGTGTAACTCTGACTTTAAAATAAGTAAATAAATCTTAAAAAAAAAGAATTGGAATTAGTTCTTCTTAAATTTTTAGCAGAATTCAGCAGTGAAGTCATCAAGCCCTGGGCTTTTCTTTGTAAGGAGGGCTTTTATTTCTAATTCAATCTCTGTCTTGGTCATTGATCCATTTAGGTTTTCTATGTCTTCATGACTCAATTTTGGTAGAGTGTATGTATCTAGAAATCTATCAGTTTCTTTAAATTTTCCATATTTTTGCAGTTAACTCATTGTAGTAATCCCTGACGATTCTTTTTATTTCTGTGGTATCTGTTGTAACATCTCCCTTTTCATCACTGATTTTATTAATTTGAGTCGTCCCCCCTTTTTGATTAGTTGTGCCAAAAGAGCTCATAATGAATCAAGTATCTAAATTTATTATATGACACCTTCAAATTACTAGTGTAAAACATTGGAGAAACTCTAAGTCATTGGTAGAGAGAAAGACTTCTTGGAAAAGACCCCAGAAGCACAGGCAACCAAAGAAAAAATAGACAAATGGGATTACATAAAGCTAAGGAGCTTCTGCATAACAAAGGAAATATTCAGCAAAGAGAAGAGGCGACTGACAGAATGGGTGAAAATATTTGCCAATGATGAAATTTATAAAGGATTAATATCCATGATCTATAAAGAGCCCAATAAACAGAATAAAAATAAAACAAATAACCCAGTTAAGAAATGGGCAAGGGGCCTGTGCTGTGGCTTAGTGGGTAATGCCATCACTTGCAGTGCCAGCATCCTTACATAGGCACCAGCTCAGTCCCAGCTGCTCCACTTCTGATCCAGCTCTCTGTTATGGCCTGGGAAAGCAGTAGAAAATGGGCCAAGTGTCTGGGCCCCTGCACCTGTGTGGGAGACCTGGGAGACACTCCTGTATCCTGGTTTTTGATCAGCTGAGCTCCCGCTGTTGTGACCATTTGGGGAGTGAACCAGTGGAATGAAGACTTACCTCTCTCTCTGGTTCTGCCTCTCTGTAACTCTGTTGTTCAAATAAATAAAACATCTTTAAAAAAAGAAATAGGCAAATGACAGGAACAGGCATTTTTCAAAGGAATAAATTCAAATGGCCAAAAGAAACATGAAAAAATGCTCAGGATCACTAGTCATCAGGAAATGTGAATAAAAATTACAGTGAGGTTTCAGCTCACTCCAGTTAGAATGGCAGTCATCTAAAAATTAAAAATTAATAAATACCAGTGAGGATGTTTTGGAAAGATAACCTAATATTCTGTTGGTGAGAATGTAAATTAAAACAACCATTATGAAAATCTAAACCAGTATGGAAATCTAAAATAAATCTACCATGTAACCCAGCCTTCCCACTCCTGGGGATTTACTGAAAAGAAAAGAAATCAGTATGTTAAAGTTATTTTTATCCCCCAAGTTTATAGCAGCTAGATTCTCAATAGCTCAGATATGGAATTAATCCAGATGTCCATCAACTGATGATTGGACAAAGAATATGTGTTTTATATACACTATGGAATACTACTCAGCCATAAAATAATGAAATCTTGTCTTTTGCAACTGAATGAATGCAACTGGAAACCTGTTGCTTCGTGAAATAAGCCAATCTCAAGGGGACAAATATATTTTCTCTGATAATTAGTAGTTAATACAGAATACAAATATATATATGTACATATATATATACAGGAATGAAACAGACATCTTGATCTTTTATTGTTTTAACTCTTGTTTGTGCTCCTGTGGAACTATGGTTTTTCTATATTTTTACTTGTTGAATATTATGGTTAGCACATTATAGTGGTACATTAAGCCTGTGATTATAAAGTGGATTGAATTTATGTTTCTGCAAAAATTAAGGAAAAAATAAAGGAAAGGAGGAAGAGGATTGAGGGAGGGAAAGAGAGAGGCAGGGAAATATAGTTATCTTGTTAGAATTCCTATAAAATACAAGTGACAATTCAAATTTAAAATTATATATTTTATTGTATTTTATATAAAAATATTTAGGCATTGTATGTTTTCAGTAAATGCTAAATAATAAAAAAATGCTTTTTTAAATTCTGATGTTCAGCGACCATCTAGTTGACAATGTATATAAGTGGTACAGATTTCACATCTAAACCTCTCTCTATATGTGTGTGTATATAAATATGTATATATGTATGCATGTATACTTATATATGAGTCAGTCATATACTATAATTATCATCCTGATTTGCAAATATCTCCAGAGACAAAAACTAGGAGGCAAATATATGAAGAAAATGGATGTATTGTAGTACGGGGAAATGATTCTTCTCCATATAAGAATTGATGCATTTGTTTTAATTGAACAAATTTGGCAAATTGAACAATTTAGTTAAACAAATCCTTTTTCTACCTAAGCAAATTGGCTTCCCAAATACTCCATGGATTCTAAAACACTGTCCACTTCTGAAACCAACAATGGCCAACACATAGACCTCCACCATCTGTTTTTGAAGACCTGGGGCAAAAAGTACTGGATAAGCCTTTTCCTGGGACATGAATGCCATTAGTCATGAGGGTGGATGCTGAAGGTCAAAGCCCACGCTGTCCCTACTGTGATGGATGCAAAGTGACACATGTAGTCAGGTATTTATGTCTTAAACAGATATATACATGTACTAGAGGAGTTCAGAATTCCTGGAAAATGGAATTAAAAGTAAGTTTATTTTGCTAATTTTTTTTTCAAATCCATACATGGTTTTTTCTTAATATGAATTGTCCATGAACTTTCTGAAATCCTCTTGTGCACGTGTATTCAGGCCCTCTGAAGCACAAAACCCAAGTCAAGGAGTCCTAGTGCCCAAACCTAGATTCCTACTCTAAGGCTACAGCATTTTCTTTGACTTTCACTTCCTTTCTTTCTCTTGGTCACTTTCCATCACATTCCCTTATTTTATATTCTTTTATAGTTCTTCCTGTTATCTGAAATTCCCTTATCATTTTCCCTTTGTAATCTGATTCTTTTCAATAAAAGTTAAGTCCTCCTGTGAGAGGTGAAAATTGTTTTCTGTTGTTCACCAAAATATCTTTGATGATAAGATAGCTCTTTATAATTATGTATTGCATAAGGAAATAAACTATCTTTAGCTCTGATATATTGTGTAGCAGACAGAACTATACCCATAAATGAATCATTCTTTCCGTGTGAATGTACTCTTCCCTTCTCCCCAGTTCTGAAATGTCATTTCCCACGAGCATGGCCTTCCATTCTTTTGAAATGGGCTTTAGAGTAAAACATGAAGCAAACTATTGTTCCTAGAATTGGCTAGGATGTTGTCAGAATATGTTATGGAGGCCATTGGGCAGCATTTTTCTTGATATAAATTGTATTTCAAAATTTTCTTCATTGGAAACTAATTGCAGTTCTTTGTACATTTAAATGAGTAAAATCCTGCTTTATTTTTCAAAAACATTCAAAATAAAATAATGATTTTCCCATCAAGCTCTTAGAAAGATAAATATTTCAGAAATGAACAGATTTCAAATCTGTGCATTTGAATAAGAACAGATCAAACTTTGCATTTGTATATTTATCTTGGATAAAGGAGCTTGGTTAGAATGTAGTACTGTCAAACTTATATCAAACAGGAGATTTTTAAAAGCAATACATTTAATAGCATCTTGTATAGTAAGATAATGCATTAGCTTCATGATCTTTATCTGTTTCTATTTTGTGTTTGCTCAAGACACATCTGGGAAATGTAGCTGCTAGATTCTGTTATTGTTTGTGTCTGACAGCAATAATAAATGAGTAAGAATTTACAATATAAGTTATAAGTTCAAGTTTTCTATTATTGCGTGCTCTCTCCCTCTCTCTGTCTTTCCCTCTCTTTCTCTCTCCCTCACACACACACAGCATCATGTATAAAATAACAGCTTTTTTTTGGAGGGAAAAATACTACTGTTCATTTCCTCAAATAGTTTTATATATAAATCGAAATGTGTTACTTCTAGAAACTATGAAAGCTCAACTTTTCAGGGATTTTTCCCTTTGCTTTTCAAATTGGTTAGGTAAGTAAAATGATGTTATGAAAAGATCTGTAATGTTAACAGGATACAGATACAATACATATACTTACATATACATATAAACACACTTGTATAACAAAATTCCTTATCTACAAAGCCAATATTAATTTTCATAAAAGTTATGACCCTGTTAGCTGAGAATAAACTCCATCATAAAAAGTTGGTTTAAGATGTTAGTAATGTAACACCTAATCAAAAGGACATATGGCTATGCTAAAATGTGATCTCTGAAAGCTAAAGGTAGTTTACTGAAAGCTGGATTTGAACTATCAGGTCACATCCTTGTTTTTGATGATGTTGATTAAATGAGAACAGACCACTCATTCCCATCCACTTTAATTTTATGTCCCTACCCAATGTATACATAAACCCATTTGAGAAAATTCAAGCATTTATGTTATTTACAATGTTTATTTCCTTTGCCTCCTCCTGTAGACAAGGTGTAAAAGAGATGACTTTGGTCCTATTTCTCAGTACTTTTTTTCTACAGGTATTCCAACATTGATTTATTGAGGTATTATGCGGCAAATACAATGTGAAGTACTCAAGAGACAAAATTGACATCTTTCTTGATTTTAAGGAGCCCACATGGTAGTAGCTAATGTATATATGTTTATCCATAAGTATATATAAGTATATTTTTGCAAAAATGTATATTTACTTCAGTAAGTATTCTGATAAAGTATATATGATTGAAGGTGGCTTTGGCATTTTATCTAAATTAGCTCACAGACTTCAGCCATTGAATCCTGTCTTCCTGTTTGGATATATTGAAATATTTTTAATACTATTACATAAGTGAACCCATCTTTTTTCTCTAGTTAGTGAAAAGTAGCATTTTAAAACATATGAAAACTCATATCATGTACTATAGAGGAAAATAACTTTACAAATAAATGCAATGTGGGGTGAGCATTATGGCACAGAGGATTGAGCTGTTGCTTGGAATATGCACATTGTATATCATGGTACTTGGGATCGAGTCTCAGCCCTGCTTCTGGTCTGGTCCAACTGCCTGCTTATGTGCACCCTGGAAGGCAGCAGATAATGATTCAATACTTAGGTCCCTAGAACCCATGTGGGAAACCAGGATGGAGTTTCTGGATTCTGGCCTTGGTCCAACTCAGACTCAACCGTATGGACATTTGATGAGTGAATCAGTGAATGAAAGATCTCTCTCCACTTTCACTCATTCTCACTCTCCCTCTCTCATGCTCTCACTCTTTCTGTCATTCAGCCTTTAAAATAAATATAAATAAATAAATTTTTAAGATGTATTTATTTATTTGAGAGGGAGAGTTACAGACTGAGAGAAATACACACAGGGAGAGTTCCTCCATCTGCTAGTTCACTCTGCAAATAGCTGCAATGGCCTGAGCGGGGCTGATCTGAAGCCAAGAGACAGAAGTTTCCTCTGAGTTTCCTGCAAGGGTCCAGGAGCCCAAGCACTTGGGCCATCCTCCACTGCTTTCACAGGCCATTCACAGAGAGCTGGATCAGAAGTGATACAGGTAGGACTTGAACCACTGCCCACATAGGATGCCAGCACCACAGGTGGAGTCTTAACCTACTATGCCACAACACTGGCTTGATTAAAAAAAAGATTTATTTTATTTATTTGAAAACCAAAATTAGAGAGAGGGAGAGACAGAGTACAGACAGAGAGAGAGATCTTCCATATGCTGGTTAACTCTATAGGTGTTAACACAAAGGCCAAGCCTAAGCCAGGAGCCAAGGGCTTCTGATTGGTCTCCCACATGGATGCATGGACGCAAGCACTTGGGCTGCCTGCTGCTGCTTTCCCAGGTGCATTGTCAGGGATCTGGATCTGAAATGGAGAGGCTGGGACTTGAAAAGATACCCACAAGGGATAGAGGCACTGCAGGCAGTAGCTTAAACTACTACACCACAATGCTGGCCCGTAAATAGCTAAACTTTATTTTTTACTCTTTTTAAGAGTTGTCACGTAGTTCTAAGATATTTATGATTTTTAAATTTATTTTATCTTTTATTTTATTTTTAATTAATTTTTAAGGAATATAAATTTTAAATGTACAACTTTAGGAATATAGTTAGTCTTCAAACCATATAGGCCCTCCCACCCACATTCACACCCCTCCTCCTCCCTCTCTCCTACCCAGTACCATTCTCCATTAAGACTCATTTTCAATTAACTTTGTACACAGAAGACTAAGTAAAGATTTAAACAATTAGCACACACTTACACACACTCACACACAAAAATTATGTAAGACAAATATCACAGTTAACTCTCATAATACAACACATTCATTACAGAAACAGAAGGACAGACCAATGGAACAGAATAAAAATACCAGAAATCAATCCAAACATCTACAGCCAACTTATATTTGATCAAGGATCTAAAACCAATTCCTGGAGTAAAGACAGTCTATTCAATAAATGGTGCTGAGAAAACTGGATTTCCACATACAGAAGCATGAAGCAAGACCCCTGCCTTTCACCTTACACAGAAATCCACTAAACAGGGATTAAAGATCCACCATTAAATTATTAGAGAACATTGGAGAAACCCTTCAAGATATTGGCACAGGCAAAGACTTCTTGGAAAAGACCCCGAAAGCACAGGCAATCAAAGCCAAAATTAACAATTGGGATTGCATCAAATTGAGAAGTTTCTGTACTGCAAAAGAGAGAGTCAGGAAAGTGAAGAGGCTACCCACAGAATGGGAAAAAATATTTGCAAACTATACAACAGATAAGGGATTAATAGCCAGAATCTACAAAGAGATCAAGAAATTTCACAACAACAAAACAAACAACCCACTTAAGAGATGGGCCAAGGACCTAAATAGACATTTTTCAAAGGAGGAAATCCAAATGGCCAACAGACAATGAAAAAATGTTCATGATCACTAGCAATCAGGGAAATGCAAATCAAAACCACAATGAGGTTTCACCTCACCCCAGGTAGAATGGCTCACATATAGAAATCTACCAACAACAGATGCTGGAGAGGATGTGGGGAAAAAGGGACACTAACCCACTGTTGGTGGGAATGCAAACTGGTCAAGCCACTATGGAAGTCAGTCTGGAAATTCCTCAGAAACTTGAGTATAACCCTACCATACAACCCAGCCATCCCACTCCTTGGAATTTACCCAAAAGAAATTAAAGTGGCAAACAAACAAGCTATCTGCATCTTAATATTTATTGCAGCTCAATTCACAATAGCTAAGACCTGGAATCAACCTAAATGCCATCAACAGTAGACTGGATAAAGAAATTATGGGACATGTACTCTATAGAATACTCTACAGCAGTCAAAAACAATGAAATCTGGTCATTTGCAACAAGATGGAGGAATCTGGAAAACATCATGCTGAGTGAACTAAGCCAGTCCCAAAGGGACAAATATCATATGTTCTCCCTGATCGGTGACAACTAACCAACTACAAAAAAGGAAACCTGTTGAAGTGAAATGGACACTATGTGAAACAGTGACTTGATCAGCCCTTGCCCTGTCTGTTGATGAACAACTTAATACTTTATCCCTTTTTGTATTTTTTGTCCTAATTAATACTATTGGTTGAACTCTGTAATTAACACACAATTATTTTTAGGTGTTTAAATTTAACTGAAAAGTGATCTCTGTTAAATATGAGTGAGAATAAGAGAGGGAGGAGATGTACAATTGGGGACATGCTCAAGCTGACTTGCCCCAAATGGTGGAGTTAGAAATGTGCCAGGGGATTCCAATACAATCCCATCAAGGTGGCATGTACCAATGCCATCTCACTAGTCCAAGTGATCAATTTCAATGCACAATTGATCATAATGATAGGTCTAAGAGTCAAAGGGATCACATAAACAAGACTAGTGTCTGCTAATACTAAATAATAGAATTAAAAAGGGAGAGAATGATCCAACATGGGAAGCAGGATACACAGCAGACTCATAGAAGGGCACATGTCCTAAACAGCACTCTGGCCTCAGAATCAGCCCTTAAGGCATTCGGATCTGGCTGAAGAGCCCATGAGAGTATTTTAGGCATGGAAAGCCAAGACACTCTGGCAAAAAACAAAAAAACAAACAAACAAAAAAAAACACCTAAATGAAAGATCTCTGAGAGTGAGATCCCAATAGAAAGAACAGGCCATCAAAGAAGGAGGTACCTTTCCCTGAAGGGAGGAGAGAACTTCCACTTTGACTATGACCTTGTCTAAATAAGATCGAAGTCAACAGGAGTCACTGTGCACTTACTCCTCACGTAGGACCTCTGTCCTTAATATGATGTACAAAGTGAATTAATTAGTACTCAAACAGTATTTTACACTTTATGTTTCTGTGTGGGTGCAAACTGTTGAAATCTTTGCTTAATATATTCTAAATTGATTTTCTGTATATAAAGATAATAGAAATTCAATCTTGATGTGAATGGAATAGGAAAGTGAACGGGAGATGGGAAGGTTGTTGGTGGGAGGGAAGTTATGTGGGAAAAAAAGCCATTGTAATGCATAAGCTATACTTTGGAAATTTATATTTATTATATAAAAGTTTAAAAAATAAAACAACTCATTGAGGACAGAAGTCCTGCAATGGGAGTTAGTACACAGTGACTCCTGTTGTTAATTTAACAATTAACATTCATGTATGATGTCAGGGACCACCTGAGGCTCTTGACATGAGCTGTCTAGGCTATGGAGGCCTTTTGAATCCACAAACTCTGTTAATATACTTTTTAAGATTTGTTTATTTTACTTGAAAGGCAGAGTTACACAGAGAGAGAAGGAGGGCAGAGAGAGAGAGATCTTCAATCTGCTGGTTCACTCCCCAATTGGCTGCAACAGCTAGAGCTGTGCCAATCTGAAGCCAGGAGCTTCTTCGGGGTCTCCCATGTGGGTGCAGGGGCCCAAGGACTTGGGCCATCTTCTACTGCTTTCCCAGGCCATAGCAGAGAGCTGGATCAGAAGAGGGGTAGCCGGGACGTGAACCAGTGCCTACATGTGATGCTGGCATTGAGGGCGGCCCCAACTCCATCAGTATTTAGACAGGGCCATAAGCAAAGTGGAAGATCTCTCTTCCCTTTAGAGAAAAGTAAATCCTTCTTGATGGACTCTTCTTTACATTGGGATCTCATTCACAGAGATCCTTCATGTAGAACATTTTTTGCCACAGTGTCTTGGCTTTGCATGTCTGAAATGCTCTTACAGGCTTTTCAGCCAGACCAGGAAGATTTAAGGGCTGATTCGGATGTCAGCATGTTTATTAAAGCAATTGTCATTCTAATGGTCTGCTGTCTGGACTGTTTCCCATGTTGGAACATATTCTCATTTTTAATTCTGTCTGTTATAATTATCTGACACTTGGTCTTATTTATATGATCACTTTAACACTTAATCCTATCTATATGTTCACTTTAACACTTAATATGATCACTTTAATACTTAAGATGGCATTTTTATCTCACAGCTTAATAAAATTTGGGGTCCCATGACAAGTTTTTAAACTGTACCCTTAGAAGCTAGTCCTTAGAAATGTATGCAGAACTATACAGCTTTACAGTTACAAACTTCCTCCTCCCTGTCTTATTTCCACTTATTTCTTACTGAGATCCATCCTCAATTGACTTTATACTGTGATTTACTCTGTGTTATGTAATGAGTTCAACAAACATTATGAAAAGAAAAAAATGAAAAAAAAAAAAACTGTTCTTCGACAGTCAAGACAAGGGTAGCTCAAGTCATTCTTTCCCAAACTGTCAATTTCACTTCTGTATATCTCGTTTTAGATGCTCTATTTGTTCTCACAGATCAGGGAAAACATATGGTATTTGTTTCTTTGGGATTGGCTCATTTCACTGAGTATAATGTTTTCTAGATTCATCCATTTTGTTGCAAATGACAGGATTTCATTTTTTTTACTCTGTGTAGTATTCCATAGTGTTCATATCCCATAATTTCTTTATCTACAATTTGGTTGATGGGCATTTAGGTTGGTTCCATGTCTTAGCTATTATGAATTGAGCTGCAATAAACATAGAGGTGCAGATAACTCTTTCATTTATTGGTTTCCTTTCCCTTGGGTAAATTCCCAGGAGTGGGATGGCTGGGTCAAATGGTAGGTCTTTATATTCAGATTTCTGAGGTATCTCCATACTATGCTCCGAAGTGACTTTACCAGTCTACAATCCTACCAACGATGGATTAGAGTACCTTTTTCCCCACATCCTCACCAGCATCTGTTGGTTGTTGGTTTCTGTATGAAAGCCATTCTAATTGGGGTGAGAAGCCTCATTATGGTTTTGATTTGCATTTTCCTGACAGCTAGTGATCCTGAACATTTTTTCATGTGTCTGTTGGCCATTGGATTTCCTCTTTTGAGAAATGTCTGTTTAAGTCCTTGGACTATGTCTTAAGTGAGTTGTTTGTTTTCTTCTTGTGGAGTTTTTTTTTTTAATATCTTTATAGATTCTGGTTATTAATCCCTTATTAGTTGCATAATTTGCAAATAATTTTTCCCATTCTGTAGATTACCTCTTTATTTTCCTGATTGTTTCTTTTGCTGTACAGAAACTTCTCAATTTGGGGTCATTCCATTTGTTAATTTTGGCTTTGACTGCCTGTGCCTCTGGGGTCTTTTCCAAGAACTCTTTGCCTATGCCAATGTCTTGCGGGGTTTCTTCAATGTTTTCTAATAATTTGATGCTGTCATGTCATAGATTTAGATTTTTAATCCATTTTGAGTGGATTTTTGTGTAAGGTGTAAGGTAGGGGTCTTGCTTCATACTTCTGCATGTGGAAATCCAGTTTTCCCAGCACCATTTGTTGAAGAGACTGTCCATTCTACAGGAATTGGTTTTAGCTCCTTTGCAAAATTTAAGTTGGTTATAGATTCTTGGATTGATTTCTGGAAATTCTATTCTAGTCCATTGATCTATCTATCTGTTTTTGTACTATTACCAGGATGTTTTCATTATAACTGTCTTGTAGTATGTCTTGAAATCTGGTATTGTGATGCTTTCAGCTTTCTTTTTACTATATAAGATTGCTTTAGCTATCCAATATCTCCTGTGTTTTCACATGAACTTCAGCATAACTTTTTCTCTATATCTGAGAAGATTGTCTTTGGTATTTTGATTGGTATTGCATTGAATCTGTAAATTGCTTCCAGAAGAATGGACATTTTGATGATATTGATCCTGCCAATATATGAACATGGAAGATTTTTCTTTCTTTCTTTTTTTTGACAGGCAGAGTGGACAGTGAGAGAGAGAGACAGAGAGAAAGGTCTTCCTTTGCCATTGGTTCACCCTCCAATGGCCGCCGCGGCCAGCGCACCGTGCTGATCCGAAGGCAGGAGCCAGGTGCTTATCCTGGTCTCCCATGGGTTGCAGAGCCCAAGTACTTGGGCCATCCCCCACTGCACTCCCTGGCCACAGCAGAGAGCTGGCCTGGAAGAGGGGCAACCGGGACAGAATCCGGTGCCCCAACCGGGACTAGAACCCAGTGTGCCAGTGCCGCAAGGCAGAGGATTAGCCTAGTGAGCCACGGTGCCGGCCAGAAGATTTTTCTACATTTTGTATCTTATTCGATTTCTTTCTTAAATGTTTCATAATTCTCATTGTAGAGATCTTTGACATTCTTTCTTAAATTTATTCCAAAGTATTTTTTGTAGCTATTGTGAATGAGATTGATCTTAGAAGTTTTTCTCAACTGTGCCATTGTCTATGTTTACAAAGGTTCTTGTTTTTTGTGTATTGATTTTATACCCTGCTATAGTACCAAAGTCTTCTATGACTTCCAACAGCTTTTTGGTGGAGTCTTTTGGATTCCCTATATATAGAATCATGTCATATGCAAATAGGAATAATTTGACTTTCTCTTTCCCAGTTTGAGTCCCTTTGATTCTTTTTCTTGCCTAACGGCTCTGGCTAAAACTTCCAGGACTATATTGAATAGTAAGGTGAGAATGGGCATCCTTGTCTGGTACCAGATCTCAGAGAATGCTTCCAACTTTTCTCCCATTCAATAGGATGCTGGCCGTGGGTTTTTCATAAATTGCATTGATTGTGTTGAGGAATGTTCCTTCTATACCCAATTTGCTTAGAGTTTTCATCATAAAATAGTGTTGTATATTATCAAATGATTTTACTGCATCTATTGAGATAATCATATGGTTTTTGTTCTGCTATTTGTTAATGTGATGTATAATATTGATTTATTTGTGAATGCTGAACCATCCCTGCATACCAGTGATAAATACTACTTGCTCTTGGTGGATGATCTTTCTGATATGCTGTTGGATTTGATTAGCTAAAATTTTGTTGAGGAATTTTGTGTTTTCTGTTTTCATCAGGGAAAATGGTCTGTAATTCTCTTTCTCTACTGCCTCTTTTTTTGGGTTTAGGAATTAAGGTGATGCTGGCTTCATAGAAAGAATTTGGGAGGATTCCCTCCCTTTAAATTGTTTTGGATAGTTTAGAAGAATTGGAGTTAGTTCTTTAAATGTCTGATAAAATTCAGAAATGAAGCCATTTGGTCCTGGGCTATTCTTTGTTGGAAGGGTCTCTTCAATTTTCATTTTGGTTATGGGTCTGTTTAGGTTTTCTTTGTCTTCATAGCTCAGTTTAGGTGGGTTGTATGTGTCTAGGAATCTATCATTTTCTTCTAGGTTTCACAGTTTGTTGGCATGCAGCTCTTTGTAGTAATTTCTGATGCATCATTTCTTGAATATCAAATCCCACATTAGCCTGTCTTCTTCCATTCAGCTTTGGATCTTCTTATATTTGTTTTCATCTAATGTCGAAATCTTTAATTTTACATAGTGAGATGAATGGGAAAAGGTACATTGAGTCCATCTTCTGAGAAGCAGAAGTCCAATTCAATGTTATTGAACACCCTCCACCCTCCTAGTTACAATCCAAAATTTCAAGCACAACTAGTACTGGCATTCCAGATTTGAGTGCATTTGACTAAGTTCTTTAATATGATTTACTCCTGCTTGCCATGTCTTTGGATCTACTTTACTTTTTTAAGATTTTATTTATTCATTTGAGAGGCAGAGCCACAGACAGAGAGAGGGGGAGAAAGAGAGACAGGACTTCCATCCACTGGTTCACTCCCCAAATGTTTATAATAGCTGGAGCTGGGCCAATCCAAAGCCAGGAGCTAGGAACTTCTCCTGGGTCTCACATGTGGGTGCAGGGGCCCAAGGACTCGGGCCATCTTTCACTGCTTTACGAGGCCATAGTGGAGAGCTGGATAGGGAGTGGATCATCCAGGACTCCAACCTATGCCCATATGGTATACTGGTACTGTAGACAGCGGCTTTACCCTCTACACCACAGCACCAGACCCTTATTTCCTTTTACTGAGCTATTTTCCAAGTTTGCTGAGTAACATTGTGAAAAGTACACCAGATTTATAGGCAAATATCTGTATGCCTGCTTCAGTCCCACCATGTGCTAGGCTGGATGGTCTGGAAGAGTTCATTTAACAACCCAAATGACTTAGTTTCAGGTTTTATGCAAGGCTGAGATATCTATGTCCCTCTCCATGGATCTGTTTTGTGGTTAAAGCATAATAACATGCATGCAAACATAATGTCCTTGCCACATAATAGATGCTCAACAAATGTTTGCAGAATCAGATGTCTTCCCAACATACTATTGGGTTGACAAGTTCTTCATAAATGGAGAAGATAACTTACTACAGTTACTTAGAAGAAAGTTAAGAAGGTCTAAGTTGGAGTGAAGATGAACAAGGAGGTAGAATGAGTAAATTACATAATTTCCATGGACAGCTGCATCTGGAAAAAAGTTGGGAATAGTCCTATTAGAACAGCTGTGGCCATCATATAAAGCTGATATGCTATAAAATACAACCTCAATTGCCTAAAACAGCAAAGGTTTATTTCTCACTCAGTGGTGTTCTGCTGACTATCTGGAAGATTCTCCAAAGAAACAGTCATTCATTGGCTAGATCAGGTTTGCAGCTCCATTTCAACACCAGCTGTATACATTATCAGCAAAGGCCAAGGGAATGTTGGCAATGAATATTTGTTCTCTGCCCAGAGTAGCATATTTCTCACATATTAAATCTTATTGATTAGAAGCAGTCATATGATCCAACTTTAAGAGGCAAGAAATTGTAATCCCTTCACTTGACTATGTCCCTTTATGTGGACATAATCAATAACTACTACATTAGTGTCTTTACTGGCCTATTTTGAGGGGTAAAAATAAATGATGTGCATACAGTATGTTTAACAATTCATCCTCCTTTTTCCTTGGTAACAAAAGCAGAATTCATTCAGATGTATACTGGTATGTATTTTAGAGGAGGCAGAAATCCTCTTTTTATCCTAGAGGTGAATCTTGATTAAGCTTCCAATTGTAGTAATTAATTTATCAAGCCGATGAGTAGCATGATACTTCTGCTAGGCATTTCTAAAAATATAGCCATGGATATTAAACAGGAATTTGTAAGCCAGGCATGACTTCTCCTTCCCTCATCTTTCTGATGTCATTATATGATGACATAAAACTGGGAATTGCAGCATTCACTTTGTGGTTAGGGATGGGTGATCCAGATACAAAGCCCACCAGAAAATCAGAGCAAGAAGTGGTGAAGAATCTGGGCTCTTAATGATACTGTGAAGCCAGGGACTCTGTGTACTGGTCACAAGAAATTGCAAATCTGTTCTTCAACATTTGAGTCCCTTTTAGCTGAATCTTCCCTTATTGTGGACCATGTTTGGGAATATCTTATGAACTAATACACATAGAAGCATATAAAAAGAATTATTGCATCAGCCATTGCATAGAATCATGAGATTGAGTATATTACCTTTTTCAGTTCAAATGATAAAAGGAATCAACAATATAACCCCAGCTTCCCATCTATAGGACTGTGATACTTTCCTGGCCCCAAATTTCAAACTCAAGGGTACTGAGCACAGGTAAGTCACTGAGGGTTCTGCCTTTACAAACCTTGTAAATCAGGCCGGCGCCGCGGCTTACTAGGCTAATTCTATGCCTTGCGGCACTGGCACACCGGGTACTAGTCCCAGTTGGGGCGCCGGATTCTGTCCCGGTTGCCCCTCTTTCAGGCCAGCTCTCTGCTGTGGCCAGAGAGTGCAGTGGAGGATGGCCCAAGTACTTGGGCCCTGTACCCCATGGGAGACCAGGAGAAGTACCTGGCTCCTGCCATCGGATCAGTGTGGTGCTCCAGCCGCAGTGCGCCAGCCGTGGCGGCCATTGGAGGGTGAACCAACAGCAAAGGAAGACCTTTCTCTCTGTCTCTCTCTCTCACTGTCCGCTCTGCCTGTCAAAAAAAATAAAAATAAAAAAAGAAAAGAAAAGAAAAAAGAAAAAAAAAAACAAACCTTGTAAATCAAGAGGAGAAATCTTATCACAGAGGCCAGCTGTTGACTGATTAGCAACTGGTAACATCACTGTGTGGAGAAAGGGGTGGGTTCTTTTATAAGATCCCCAAGGCCTGAATCTTCTGGCACCACGAAGTGCTGGTGCTCCTCCCGAAAACATTAGCTTTAACCTTCAGAAGGTTGATACTCCCACTGGGTGAGCATTGACGTACAGCCGGAACACTGAGAAAAGTCAGTAATGCACTTTTAATCATTTTGGAATTTGGTTTCAAAGCTAAAGCCTCAATTAGGGGGATTAAAGGTAATTTAAGCATGACTTAAGTCATCTTTCCCTACACTCTCCTGAAATAAGCAGAGTCGTTCTCCTGTCAGGCTCTAAAGTGCCACTCAGTGAAGTGTTGATCAATTCTGCTATTTGTTCCTCATTTACTGGGCAGAATGCTGGCTTTTTTAAATGGGACAGAATCAAAGAGACCTCACTGTAACCTTTAGAGAAGTCACAAACAGCCCATTAAGAAATGTAGAGAACAAGGGTAAATAAAGCAGGAAGGGAAGTGACAAGTGCTACAGGTAGAGACCAAGAAATGGAAGAGCTGATGCCAAATCCAGGCGTGGGTTGAATCAGGAATGGTAAGTGCAGGAAGCAACCTTGAGATGGTTCAGTGAGGAAATGGCTACCTTTGAGCTAGAAAGCCACAGGCATAGAAATGTTAGCATTGCAGCACAATTAGGAAAAAGGGAATTCATATTTGAGCCGTCATGAGTTTGCAGCCTGATTTTGCTCTTTAGGAAATTGTTCACTCAATCAAGCCTTGTTCTTTCAGTGAGTACACTAATACTTACCTTAGAAACAGTGAAAATAACTTAATTATGTGGCCCATGTACAGGTATTTGTGTCTGACTGTTTTTTTAAAAATCTATAATATATTAAGTAGTACCAAGATTTGCCTCAAGCATGCTTGTACAGGTAACATTTGATATGGGTTCTTAGGGGAGTTATAAGAGATGGGAATGTGGATGAAGGACACTATAGATGATGAGCAGTATAACTGAAGACCTAGAGAACTCAGTAATTGTATGAAAAAGGGAGTTGTCATCTGGTTGGGAAGACAAGAGAAAAAGGAGAAGACGAGGAAATGCAGGAGACACTCCAAGAATGGGATCTGGGAATTAAGATAACAGAATATATCTTTGTTCAGCTGTTGTATTAACATCCTAGCATAGACAGTAACAAAGAACGTGTTATCCAAAATAGTCTTTTTTTTTTTTTTGGACAGGCAGAGTTAGACAGTGAGAGAGAGAGAGAGACAGAGAAAGGTCTTCCTTCTATTGGTTCACCCCCCAAATGGCCACAGCGCGCCGATCTGAAGCCAGGAGCCAGGTGCTTCCTCCTGGTCTCCCAAGCAGGTGCAGGGCCCAAGCACTTGGGCCATCCTCCACTGCCTTCCTGGGCCACAGCAGAGAGCTAGACTGGAAGAGGAGCAACCGGGACTAGAACCTGGGGTGCCAGTGCCGCAGGCGGAGGATTAGCCTAGCGAGCTGCAGCCGGCCTCAAAATAGTCTTACAGTGAGTTGCAAGAGAAGAGCAATAGTTTCCTAGAATCACTGATGCAATCTTCCTATGGTGAATGAATTCTCTAAGGATTTCCTGTATAGTAGATAATTCAGAGGTTTATGAACACAAGCATTGTGGTCTGTTTGCAGAGAAGTTTCCTTCTGAATCCAGCACCTATGTCTCCACTCAAGTATATATACTCAGCATTGCAAAGTATCCCTTGAGGGTTAAATCTTACTGAACTTCATTACAGAACTGGTATCCTGTACAAAGCATGCTGTGCAGCCAGGTGCATTTAGATGGAGTTAAACCTAGTTGCGTTTCTGTTCAAGTCTCTAGTTGGTTTGGTGGCCCTTGAATGAATTTAGAACTGGCAAAATTAAATTTTTTGATCTGTGAAATTGAAGGTCAGGCAGAGACTTATAGAAAAATAAGTAAGAGAGATGAGGTAGAAGGAAATGTCAGAGAGATTTAAAACTTGACCTAGTTTACCATTTCTGACTTTGGAAATGGTGGAAAAGAACCATGGAAAAAGAATAAGGCAAACATGAAAACGAACTTGAACTAGATCATGAGTAGTAGCTGCCAGCAGGTGTGAATAGCATTGGGGAACTGGGGCTCTCCATTCACAGCCACTTTAAAGTGTCCTGCCAGTAAACTGTATGTGTTTGGAAGTGGATTTATCCACAGAGCTTCCAGAAAGGAGCACACACTGCTGATACATTGGTGTCAACCTCGTGAGGCTCCAAGCAAAGTAGCAGCTGAATCTTGTGTCGAGATTTTTGGCCTATGAAAAGTAAGATTATAAATTTGCATCTGTTTTTAAGCCTCCAAGTGTGTGGACATTTGTTATAGCAGCAACAGGCGATTAATATACAATTTAATTGCTACTGTCTTGGAGATTATCTTGACTAGCACATACTGTGAGAAAATATCCTTTTCCAGTGTTCGCAATCCACAACAAGCAAGCAAGTCCTCGCTGAACACCCAGACAAGCATGAAATTTGAGTTAGCTCCAGTGCAAAGGAAGGATTAATGCATATGGAACTTAGATGACTGCTTTCATGGGACTATGGAAATCTGTCCACAACGGAAGTGTCATGGCATGTGAATACAGCTGCCATTTCCTGGTATAAAATTCCCACTGTCTGTCCTGGAGGAACAGGAAGCAGGAAACCAAGGAAGTAGAAAACCTAATTAGTAAGATTCATCATGATAAAAATCCACAGCTAGTTTTCTGCCTTGTGTAGGCTGTAGATGGTAACTATGTAATGTATGAAATTACTAATAAAACCCTGCATTCATTAGAATTATGTAACAGGTGTTTCCCAGCCCCAGGATGCAAGAGCCAGGAGGCTGGAGAGGAACAAGAAGAGCTAAGAATAATTCCACAGCTCATTTCCACTAGCTAGATGGTGAGATTACAAGAACTCTAGCTGGTTTCCTCTTAGCATTCACCCACACAGATTACAAAGAGATATAGACCAGGAGATTTCACTTTGATGCTTATGTCAAATAAGCAACATCATATCATGCACATATTGTCTGGCCTGTGTAATGTTGCTATCCTGCCAACACTACCACCTCCACCCTTCCTCTTCCTTCTTTTTCTTCTTCATCAGCATGTTTATTGAGTATAAGTCATGTGCCAGACACTGTGTGTATCTGATCTTATTTGGTGTTCACAATAGCATCTTATACTATCCCATTTCACTAATGACCAAAATTAATTTAGATGGGTGAAATAGTTTGCACAATGTCTCAACCTGGGAAGTGATGACTGATTCCAATAACTTGTAAGAATTCATATTCTTTAGTACATACTAAATTTACTCTTTGTCTGGGTACCTTGAATCATTCATAAAGCTCCTCCATGAGGTTGTTCTGCTTCTGCAATCTGAGTACCAAGCTAAGAACATGGCACAATGAAGGTTGCAGGAGGGCAAAGGTGCCTTAACCTATGGACTGGTACTGGATCACAGCCTCCTAATAGGTACATTTACTCTTCTACACCATTGTAAGGCCTGGATATCTCAGCCCCTTCCTGGAGCAAGGGTCCTGGTGTCCAGAGACCAGGGATCTGCTCCAGGTCTACGTTGTCTCCTCCATTGAAAATGAAGGGCTGTACCCTAGAGCCCTCTTTTCTCTCTGCCTGGCTGCCCTCTCTGTATCCCCAGAGAGACTGTTTCTGGAACTTCCTTTAGAAGGAGTCACTCTCGGCTCTACATCTCGAGGACCATGCCCCCTCCTACTACAGCACCTTAAACCTCTGCTCGTTCCTTTCATTCCGGGCTCATAGTATGTTGTAAAGACACTATGAAGAACCTGCCCAACCTTATCACTACCATAACACAACCTCTTGCTACAGTGATCTTGCTTCCCCAAGCAGAAAACTTGGATGATGATGATTCCATTTATTCTAAATTTTATCTGAGGAAAAACACCCCTTTATGAAAACTGGCTCAGCTGCTTCTCCACACTTCAGGCTGATCTCTGGAAATGTACTCAGTGGGTTTCATCTGTGTCAACTGCCAAGGTTCACACCTCCTTCCCCCAGAGGAAGCATTTTATCCTCTGAAACCATCCCACAAGCCCGGGTTGGAGTTGCACTGCACTTGGGCTACACTTTCTCACTTCCTTTTTAACCTGATCAGGGGCTTTAAAACAACCATTTGTTTAAAGAGTAGTAAATGCATATGGTAAGGAGTTAAGACAGGACAAAGGGTTTTTAATGAATAATTACTTCCCTCTCCATTTGGCCAAAGAAATCATTGTTAACTCTTCCTGCTCTGGCTGCCCAGAAATTTTCTACACATATGTACAGGCACAGGTACACAACCAGGTATCTGCACATGTGTGTGTGAGAGAGAGGTGTATATACACATATGTGCATATTTTCATGTATATTTGTTTATTTTAAATAAATTTAGGATATACACATGTTCTGTATGTTTTGCTCTGTGTTGGAGATGTTACTTTGCCAGCAAACATAGAGAGCACAACCTCATTGTTTAGCAGCTCTGTGATGAACAATGGATGTTATTTACCTACCTGCTTCTTTGTTGTTTTAATCTATTCCATTTTAATGAACATTTTATTTTTTTGTGTGTTGTTTGCTGCTATATCATTGTTTAGGTAAAATTACTCATTTATATATGTGTCTCTGTATATGTGTGTAGATATATATTAATCTATAATCTATCTATAATATCTCTAAAGAGTCTCCCAGTCCTCACTTTGTCTATTCTTTTATAATTTCATATAAACATGTTCATTAATTTATTTGTTTATTCTCTTCTCACTAAAGTATAATTTTTTTAAGACAGGGGTTTTGCTTTTCCTATTTACTGCTATACTCCTGGGATCTAAAATATTATCTGGATCATAGGCTGATCTATTTTATAATAAATGAATCCATGAAAAAATAGATGTTTTTATTGTCTATTGCATACAGGTGTGAGGTAAGTCCTCAAAGTGAAGCTGTTTAGCAAGGATGCTTAACAAGGTTTGCTTTCACCCATCTTCTCTAACACTGCTGCCATGGGATGTGTTTAGATCTTTGCCAATATGAAAAGAAGTTCAATGCCAATTCAGTACAGTTAAGATCCTTGCATCCACCCTCCAGCTGAGTTCCTTGCAATAAGCATTTTGTAAGCATGTGGACATCCCAGAATGCATTTCAAATCCCTGTGGGCAACTTCCCCTGCAGATGCTCTGTGGCCTCTCAGTGAGCCCAGGACACTGACACTCACGTTCCAGACTGCAGACAGGGGAGATGGTCCCAAAAGCCTGGAAGTAGGCCGCAGTCTTTGGTGCAGGAAATGCCATGGTCCTTTACTCGCAAAGCATTATCTCAAAAGGGTGTTTGTGTGCAGGGGGTCTGTCCTGGATGGGCAGATCACCCTGGAGGTACACAGAGGCAAGGGTGCCACTTAAGTCTACTTGTTTTTTTTTTTTTTTACTTTTATTTAATAAATATAAATTTCCGAAGTGCAGCTTATGGATAACAATGGCTTTTTCCCCCCATAACTTCCCTCCCACCCCCAACCTTCCCATCTCCCGCTCCTTCTCCGATTCGATTCACATCAAGATTCATTTTCAATTCTCTTTATATACAGAAGATCAAATTAGTATATATTAAGTAGGGATTTCAACAGTTTGCACCCACACAGAAACATAAAGTGTAAAATACTGTTTGAGTACTAGTTATAGCATTAATTCACATTGAACAACACATTAAGGACAGAGGTCCTACATGAGGAGTAAGTGCACAGTTTACTCCTGTTGTTGACTTAACAAATTGACACTCTTGTTTACGGCATCAGTAATCTCTCTAGGCTCTTGTCATGAGTTGCCAAGGCTATGGAGGCCTTTTGAGTTCGCCGACTCTGATCTTATTTAGACAAGATCATAATCAAAGTGGAAGTTCTCTACTCCCTTCAGAGAAAGGTACCTCCTTCTTTGATGGCCCTTTCTTTCCATTGGGATCTCATTCACAGAGATCTTTCATTTAGATTTTTTTTTTTTTTTTTTTTTTTTGCCAGAGTGTCTTGGCTTTCTGTCGCTCCCCCTCTTCATGGAGGAACGACACTAAACCCTGCGTTGTTCTTTTGTCTGCTCGGCCCTCCCCGGGTTTGCTGCTGGTTCTTCCCGGGTTGACTACCATCCCTTCCACCTCCGTGGAAGGGCGGTTCCCCCTGCCACTTTCCCCACTTCCACGGGGGAGCAGCACACCGCCGGCTGGCTCTCTCGGGGGTTGCACAGGTGTTCCTTCAGATAGATGTTCCTGGTGCATGTTGTCTCTCTCCTCCTTTATAGTCCTCTTCCACCAATCCCAACTCTGCTACCCACACGCCGAGTACGCTGCTCTCCTCCAATCAGGAGCAGGTCCTACAGTTTATTGGTTGAAATGGAGGCAGCTGTGTAGAAGCTGTTTCCTCCTCTCCCAGCACCATATTGTGGGAGAGCAGATGCATAGAATAAGTCTTAATTCCAGTAACTTAGTCTAGTCCGAGTTGCTCCCAGTTGCTTCCCACAGCTTTCCATGCCTAAAATATTCTCATGGGCTCTTCAGCCAGATCCGACTGCCTTAAGGGCTGATTCTGAGGCCAGAGTGCTGTTTAGGACATGTGACATTCTATGAGTCTGCTGTGTATCCTGCTTCCCATGTTGGATTGTTCTCTCCCTTTTTAATTCTATTATTTAGTATTAGCAGACACTAGTCTTGTTTATGTGATCCCTTTGACTCTTAGACCTATCAGTGTGATCAATTGTGGATTGAAATCGATCACTTGGCACTTAAGTCTACTTGTAATGCTGCTTGTTTTTTATCTTTTGTTTAGAGTGGATATGAACATTTTCTATATATTTGTATCAATTTTTTAAAATAAATCACCTGGGGCTGGCGCTGTGGCATAGCAGGTAAAGCCGATGCCTACAGTGCCAGCATCCCAAACAGGTGCTAGTTCAAGTCCTGGCTGTTCCACTTCCCATCCAGCTCTCTACTATGGCCTGGGAAACAGTAGAAAATGTCCCAGGTTCTTGGGCTCCTGCACTTGTGTGGGAGATCCAGAAGAAGCTCCTGGCTCCTGGCTTTGGTTAGGTGCAATTCCGGCCGGTGAGGCCAACTAGGGAGTGAACCAGTGGATGGAAGACCTCTCTCTCTCTCTATCTCCCTCTCTCTCTGTTTCTCTTTCTCTCTGTGTGTAACTCTGAATTTTAAATAAATAGTTAAAAATAAATAGATAAAATAAATCACCTAACACAAAGCCTAGTTCCCTCACAGTTCCTAACAAGAAGCATGATAGAAATGTTCAAAGGAATTTAGACCACAGGGGGAAAAATGATAGAAATTTAATGTGAACATCATTATACTTTTTAAGATAAATGGATTCAGGCCAGTGCCACAGCTCATAAGTTAATTATCTGCCTGCGGCAGCTGGCACCCTGTGTTCTAGTCCCAGTTGGGGCACCTGATTCTGTCCCGGGTGCTCCTCTTCCAGTCTAACTCTCTGCTGTGGCCCCGGAAGGCAGTGGAGGATGGCCCAAGTGCTTGGGCCCTGCACCTGCGTGGGAGACCAGGAGGAAGCAACTGGCTCCTGGCTCCTGGCTTTGGATTGGCGTGGTGCGCTGGCAGTAATAGCCACTTGGGGGGGTGAACCAATGGAAGGAAGACCTTTCTCTCTGTCTCTCTCTCTCACTGTCTAGCTCTGCCTGTCCAAAAGAAAAAAAAATAGATAAATAAATTCAGAAAAATAAAAAAAATGTTGCATATGTACTATTAGAAGTACCTAATATAGAGGACCTCTTTCCATAAGAGGTACAGGTTTACAATCAAAAATGCCTATTCCATGTCACTGAGGGGCTATGTTCCCCAAAAGCTTTGATGCCAAAGAAAATTGTCAAAATTATATGACTTCAAATGCCAGCGCCGCGGCTCACTAGGCTAATCCTCCACCTGCGGTGCTGGCACTCTGGGTTCTAGTCCTGGTTGGGGCACTGGATTCTGTCCCGGTTGCTCCTCTTCTAGTCCAGCTCTCTGCTGTGGCCCCCAGGAAGCCAGTGGAGGATGGCCCAAGTGCTTGGGCCCTGCACCTGCATGGGAGACCAGGAGAAGCACCTGGCTCCTGGCTTTGGATCGGCGCGGCGCTCTGGCTGCAGCACGCCAGCTGAAGTGGTCATTTGGGGGGTAAACCAACGGAAGGATGAACTTTCTCTCTCTCTGTTACTGTCTAGCTCTGCCTGTCAATAACAAAAATTATATGACTTCAAGGTCAAGCTATTTTCCAAACATAAATGCGATTTCAAAAATCCTCATATTTTTCACATATATCAAAATAGAAAGGATAAATTCAATAATAATTTTGCCAATAACACTTTGCATATCTTAAAGTAGGAATTCTATACAAAGTAAAATTCACTTTCATTTATTGTCCCTTACTGAGAATAAACTATTCTGTGTCCCTCCTCCCCAGTTTTAAAGACATGGTTATAAATTTATAATTCTTTCTAGAACAGAAGACACTATTTGCAGCAATGGATTGATTTTAGTTTTCTTCCCCAATTCATTCTTGACTATTATTTTTGTAAAATAAAAGAATGAATCACTGGGTATAAAATATTAAAAAGGCATAAAAAGCACAAAATCAAGCAAGCAGAGACAAAGGGATACAAAGTGTGCCCATAATTTTTATATGAAAGTGAGCATGAGGTCACTTCCGAACTGCTATGCAATGTCCTGAGAGCTCAGCCTCAAAGTCTTTTCCTCTCCAGCAGAAGAAAAACAAAGCTACAGAGATCAGTCCTGTCCATGGATCACAACAGACGATGACTCTCTCAAGAGGTAACAAAAGATTAGAGCTTCATTCTTTGTCCATATATTCAATTCTCTTTGGAATTTTTTTAATGAAGTTTTGACTCTCATCTTGAGATCTTTTTAAAATACTTTCTTTATTCTTTCTACAATTCAAAGTAACTTTTGACAGAAAACGTTTTGGCTGACCTTGCTTGAATCTGATAGCAGGAAGTGAGTTGGTAAATTGCTTCATAAAATTTTGACTCCACACTGGTCAGCACATTTCAGAAAAATTTCCTTACCAGGGTCTGTCCACGTAGAACTCAATTCATTGCCACACACATCTTCAATGGCATTAGTAAGGGTTAAGGCTATTTTTATTTAGCTCCTTTTATTTTGCCTATAGCTGAATTGTAAAACCATTATTCCTACTGTCCATTTGTTTGCCTTCCATTTGTTTTGTTTCAGTTTCTGTTAATGCTTTACAAGAGAGAAATAAAAGTTTGTACATGATGTGCCCAAAAGTCTTAATAGTTGCGAAAGATACAAACTAATGAAAATCTACTTAAACTAGAGTTGAGTAAAGGAATTCCTCATGATGAACAAAACTTAATTAACCTTTTTGTTAAAAAAATACATTGTATTTCTTGTAAACACAAAACTATTTCAGCTACATGGGAGATAGCTACTAAGGACAATAACAAAAATCCCATGGTTGAAAAATTTTCTCAAAGCATGTGTCCACTGACTGAATAGGTCTGGAGAGTGTTGAGATTTCCCAATCGTATGCTTTTGTAAATGACAGTTTGAAACTGACATTTAAGCTCTTTACAACCATACAGCCTGCAGTAGGTTCCCCCTTGGATAGATGCAATAGAAAGCATGACTAGTGGATCAAAACAGCCTGCCCTGAGTCGAGTTTGGGCACTGACAATCTGTGTGAACTTTAGCACATCACTTAATTTGGGGCTTCTGACTCGTGAAACCTTTCAAGGGAAGAGTGCAGATCAAGTGAAGAGGTATTGTTGAGATATAAAATCAAAGTCTCTTCCCTGCAATGAAACAGTCACTGGTGACTAATGTCTTTATGGGAATATAATCTGAACTTTACAGTGAGCAAATGCTCTTTGCCTAGCTATGGTCTAAGTGCTTTATAAGCATTGACCCGTGATTTTCAAAACCATATAATGAAGTGGTAGTTTATTCCATTTTGCACTCAAGCAAACTGAAACCCATTAAATCTGAAGATAGTTTAAATCACTTGTGATTTAATCACATGTGATAAAGAAATTGAGACACTGGAATTTGAGTTAAAAGCAGTCCAGAATTTACACTGGTTGTCACTGGTTACACTTATTTCTGGAGCTTCATATAGTTTAATTACCAGGTTTTGAAGTGCCATTATTAGCTTTGGTTGGAAAGTTTTAGATATTCTAGCTTTCAAATATATGTTTGGAATCTATTTCTTGCTCTAAATTTATCTGCAAGACTTTCATTCAGGTCATTTGCTCCTGTTTTAATAAATAATTATTCATTAATAAATTACTATCAGAATTTGCTGAATGTTGAGGGTATAAAATAGTGAATGAGTCACATCATCACCGTAATGCTGCTTATTATTTCACAAGCAAGACAACATTGAACACATATGTGACAGAACAAGAGAATAATTCTCTGTGTGACATATGTTCTGAAACTAAGTGCCACTATTATCTAAGTGTCACTATTATCTAGAATAATGTGACAACTTCCAGACCAGTCTAACTGCCTCTAATATTATTGTGCTTTAACCAACTGATCACAGAAGCAATCAGACACGTCCAAAAACAAATATTATAATTTGATTATCTTTCTTAAAAGCCTTCCATGTCCAGTTGGCATCACTCATAGAATTAAGTAGAGGTCCTCTGCTAACCTGGCCCCACACTCTTCAAGTACTTCTCATTGTCTCTACCTTTGGGTTTTATTCCAAGGTAGTTAAAATTTCCTGTGTTCACTAATCTCACGTGCACACACTGTGTTTCCCACTTTTGTGTTTTTATTCAGATTTCCTTCTTTTCTTTTCACTTGAACCACTTCTATCTTGGCTTACATTTGCCTTTCAAGAATTACTTCCCCTGGGGATGACTTCCCAGATACAATGCAAACTAAAATAGACTGATGTTGTGGTGTACCAGGTCAAGCCAGCACCTGTGACATTGGTGTCCCATATGGATGCTGTTTCAAGTCCTGGCTGCTCCACTTCCAATCCAGCTCCCCCATAATGGCCTGGAAAAAGCAATGACTGATGGCTCAAGTTCTTGTGCACCTGCCACAGAATCTCCTGGCTCCTGGCTTTGGCCTGGTCTGGCTGACCCCAGCCATTACTGTCATCTGGGGAGTGAATCAGCAGTTGAAAAATTCTCTCTCTCTCTCTCTCTCTCTCTCTCTCTGCTTTTCCCTCTATCTCTGCGTTTTTTGAATAAATAAATACTTATTTAAAAAATAAAAGATTAAAAACAAGCCGTATAGTGCAGTTTACACAACGATCAAATACTGTCTTTTACATAATGATGCAGAGGTGCAGAGGCATCTAGTTTACAATTGACATGTTTTTAGGAACACACCAGGGAAGGCAGCGTGTTCTACCATTTCTCCCATAGTCTTTGTTCTGCATCCTTCTCATTTGCCTGCAAAAGGAGATTATTTATCACTATATTCTAGGTAGCAAAATCAATCATCTTTCCCACTCACATTCTCAGGCACATACTGAGTTCTGGCTTCAACTCAGTTCAGGCACCTCCAGAGCAGAGGTCAGGGAAAAATGCATGGTTCTTGGGATACTCTTGACCCAAACACTTGAAGATTAGGGAAACAATTTTTCACCTTTGGTATGCATAGTGGTAGAAAGAGCAAAAAACATTGATATAATTCTGCAAATAATATTACATTCTAATTTTGTGCTAAATATGGACTCATAGAATGACAATCACTTTAAGTAGTACTCCAATCTCAGAATCAGCCCTAAGGCACTTCAGTCTGGCTGGAAAATCTGGGGGAATATTTCAGCCTTGGCAAGCTGAGACATTCTGACAAAATAAGTCCTACATAAAGGACCCCTGTGGGTGAGACTCCAGTGGAAAAGAGAAGCCACCAAAGAAGGATCTACTTTTCTCTAAAGGGTGGAGATAACTTCCACTTTCCTTATGGCCTTGTCTAACTAGTGCATCCAAAAGGCTTCCATATCTGAAGCAGATCATGCAAAGAGCCTTTGGCGATTACTGATGTCATACATGAGTGTTATTTGTCAAATAAACAATAAGAGTCACTGTGCATTAACTTCCCATGACGGACCTGTGTCCCCAAAAAGTGGTACCATGAAACTTAATAGTAAAGCTTGTTCTCAAGAATCATTACCTTTTAGTGTATTAAAAGGAGGATACTATTATGTCTCATAGTTATGTCTAAGAGCTCACAAAAGATGTGTCATCCTGGCTGGCGCCATGGCTCACTAGGCTAATCCTCCACTTTGTGGCGCCGGCACACCCGGTTCTAGTCCCGGTCGGGGCGCCACATTCTGTTCCGGATGCCCCTCTTCCAGGCCAGCTCTCTGCTGTGGCCAGGGAGTGCAGTAGAGGATGGCCCAAGTGCTTGGGCCCTGCACCCCATGGGAGACCAGGATAAGTACCTGGCTCCTGCCATCGGATCAGCGCGGTGCCCTGGCTGCAGTGCGCCGGCTGCGGCAGCCATTGGAGGGTGAACCAACGGCAAAAGGAAGACCTTTCTCTCTGTCTCTCTCTCACTGTCCACTCTGCCTGTCAAAAAAAAAAAAAATTTGTCATCCTTGGGTTCTTCTTTAAAGACAAGTTCCTAAAAGGAAAGAAGGACAGGAAGGGAAAAAAACGAAATCACCTTTGAGAAGCAATAGCATAAGTCAGCCCTTGTACCTTGTATAGACTGTTGAGGAACACATCTCTTAGTTTTTTGGTTTACTTCATTTATTATTTTTTTCTTTCTCTTTTTTTATTTTCCTTTCTCGGATAAAATGGGGGGGGAGAATAGGTGGGAGTGCAGGTACGGTGGGAAGAATTATTGTGTACATAATGTATTTATGAGATATATACAAATTAAAAATAAATAATATAGATAGCATGAAACAATTTCATTCTATTTTGTCATATTCTAGAACCAGTTTTCATATACATTATGATTGGTTTGCAAGCATGTTCTTTTCAACTTCTTTGAATAAGTAGGATATACGCTCTTTGTTCAATATATTAAGAAAGGCCCCAAAATATTATCTAGCAATGTTTATGGATAAAGTATTGTTTCTACCAATTAATAGGATAGAAATCATAGATTAAGAATGAATTTTAACTAGATATTTATAATATAAGTAATCAATCCATTTGTCAAATTTATTATCTTCATCTTCACATTCACATGAAAAGAAAAATCAGCACTTTTTAAAGCTTAATTTAGATTTCAAGATAAATTTCTTAACAGATTAGTTGTTCTATATGCAATTAAAATAATGTGCTAAGCTTTTACTTACATGGATGCAATTTTAGCATTTAAAGAGTATAAGGAAGAAACATTACTGTGCTTTTATAACACAATCTGTAGAAATAGAATTTGAGAGGATTTTCTGCAAATTTTAGAAAATCCAATGAAACCAAAGAACCAGCAAAATTCTACGGTATTACTGAAGTTAAAATTGTGAGCTATGTATTCATGTTTTAAGACAGACAGAATGCCCAACCTTCAAAATCCCCCAAGAAGAGAATCATTCCCTGGGAAATTGGTTGCCTCAATCCTTGTGTATTCTGCAATAAAATGCGGCACAAGCAAATAGGAGTTTATTTACTGCTGCATAAAACTTTGGCAGAACAGGCAAGGAGAGGAAGTCTGCTTTCGATTTCAACCATCTGGAAATACTACAACTCAAAGCTAAGAGATTTCCAGTTTGCTTGTAGGATAAGTATTGTGTCTTCTCCTTAACTCTGAATCAGTAGGCCAGAGCAGATGTCACAAAAATAATGATCGTGATACGTAAATTTCTCCTAGTTAGCATTCATTCCTCATGAACTTCTAAAAACTTAAGAAAAATTATTAGTAATAGCCCTTTCAAATGTAAAACTACCACACGTTTTAAATTAGAGAACTTATTTGCAAAGTCATCATTGCTCTGTTTTGTAAGCCCCGGTAAATGTACAAACTAGCTGTTTTATATCCATGTACCCTGAAAACTATTTTTTCTTCAGAAAAATAAATAAAGTCCCCTTTGCTGAAGACTTTCTGGTGAAAGAGATTAACCTTGATTTCAGATCATCCTGATGAGGTATTGTTTGACATTTTGCAAGTCACTTAACCCCTTTGGAGCTTCTGTATCTCTTTCTGTAAAACAATACTGGCCACCCACTGAATTCAAGGACCTGGAGGCAACCCTGGGCTTCAGCAGTGTGCCAGTGCTTAGGATGAAAGTGTCCTATAAATTCCAAGGAGGCAGTGTGGTCTGCTGCGGAAAGGGTTCAATTAACCCTGAGGAAACCAAGGCCTTGTATTGTTCTTGATGTAGAAACTAAGTGACCTTTGAGAGGCCATCACTCCATGAGCCTCCCCTGGGGAATGCCCTACTTCAATCACCACTTAGCAAAATCCATAAGTTCATACTTGTCTCACTTAAGTGTTGTCTCCTTTATTTCTTCTCTACACTTCCTGTCTTCTTCCGTTCATTTTCTATGACTCTGTTCTGTCTTAGAAAATGTAAAAATTGTTATTAGATCCCTATGCCCTTCTTGAGAAATTCACTTGGAAATAATAAACATAAATGACAGAAAGTACTTGGTAAGTTCCCCAGATAGATGAAAAAGTTTCATTATTTCCAAACCATAAACTAGCATGAAGTCAAGTTTCTTATTTTCTTTCTTTTATTATCCCTCAGCCTATTCTGACCTTGGAGGAAAGATAATAAATTTAATTCCCCATGACATTTTCATCATAAATTAGAACAAACAGAATTTTCATTGGGAACTGAGAAATGAATTTTACTCAAGAGATAATGGACAGAGCTTATCAAATAAATTAAAAAAAAATTAAGCAAAATCTTCAAGGTAAGATGACCATATAAACTACTAAACTACAGATTTCTTTCTTTCTTTCTTTCTTTCTTTCTTTCTTTTTTTTTTTTTTTTTTTTTGACAGGCAGAGTGGACAGTGAAAGAGAGAGAGGCGGGGAGAAAGGTCTTCCTTTACCATTGGTTCACCCTCCTATGGCCACTGCGGCTGGTGCGCTGCAGCCGGCGCACCACGCTGATCCGAAGCCAGGAGCCAGGTGTTTCTCCTGGTCTCCCATGCAGGTGCAGGGCCCAAGCACTTGGGCCATCCTCCACTGCCTTCCCGGGGCCACCGCAGAGAGCTAGACTGGAAGAGAAGCAACCGGGACAGAATCCAGTGCCCCAACCGGGACTAGAACCCGGTGTGCCAGCGCCGCAGGCGGAGGATTGGCCTATTGAGCCCTAGCGTGGGCCTAAACTACAGATTTATATAATTAATTCAAAGAGGCAATTCTCATTTATTTATCATATATAATAGTGATTAGAGGCACTATTACTTAAAATAAGAGGACTTCTGTTTATCATTTAATAATTTTGTTTTATTATTTCATGATTATAGATATTAGCTATTCAGGTACATTATTTAAAAGAAAAAAAAACTTTTCCTAAGCTAAAATAACTAGGAATGAGGCCTGCATGATGATAGACATACTACAGCTTCAGAATATTTTTGCTGGTTACATCTCGTCTGTGTTAGTATGTTGATCACACTTAGTGTTGGACATCTTTTGTAGGCTCTCAGAAGCTGACTAGTGTACAAACAGGCACTGCTGACAATAGCTTCCGGTGTGTAAGTGGTCAACAGCAAAAAGAGACCAGTAGCTGATTGACAGGAGCGTTAAAGAGGCTCTGTCCACTTGGATCTAACTGCAGATTTCATGGCATGGACTATTAGATCATATTTCTCTATTATGAGAGTCAGATATTTTAGTGGACACCCTGACATATACATTTAAAAATAAAATAGGGAGATGTGTTTGTTATTTAAAAAGACAGAAAATATAAGGGCATTCTTGAAAGGGTACAGAAATAAAAGAGTTCTTTGCAAAGAGCCACTGTACATGATTCAGGACTATGTGAATGAATCATTTAGTGATGGAGAATTGTACTCCAATGTATGAATAGACACAACCCAGAAACACAAACTGGTCACAAATGTGATACAAGCTACAAACCTCAGTGTCAAAATGTGGGTAAGAAAACAGAAGGAATCTAACACACCATGAGAGGAAAGGTATAAGGAATGAGGTGATTATAATACCTCAAATGAGACATGGGCTAAAGAACTTAAAAATATTCCAAACGCCTGGAGGAGCAGGGGACTATGAAACATTAGAAGGAAAGGAAATGGGAAGAAGGACAGCAGCTGACCTATGGGGTCCTCATGCTGCACTTACAAGGAGGACTGGGGTTTCCTGTGCACAGACAGCACCAGTCACCTGATATGTTGGAACTCCCAGTTCAGCCGAGAGGGATGCTCTGTGACTGCAACTGCCCTAGTGATTCCAGACAGGGGTAGTGGAACCAGCTTTCACAATCTGTCATGAAGAAATAAATTATTATTACTCAAAAAGATAGGTCTTGGCTGGTGCCGCAGTTCAATAGACTAATCCTCTGCTGTGGCGCTGGCATCCCACATGGGCACCAGGTTCTAGTCCCAGTTGCTCCTCTTCCAGTCCAGCTCTCTGCTGTGGCCCAGGAGGGCAATGCAGGAAGGCCCAAGTGTTTGGGCTTCTGCACCCACTTGGGAGACCAGAAAGAAGCACCTGGCTCCTAGCTTCAGTGCAGTGCCGCCCGTGGTGGCCATTTGGGGAGTGAACCAATGAAAGGAAGACCTTTCTCTCTGTCTCTCTCTCTCACTGTCTATAACTTTACCTGTCAAATAAATTTAAAAAAAAAAGATAGGCCTTTTTGCAGTCTGTGTGCTCCAAACCTGGAGAGGCAAAAAATTCATTTGAACAATATTATCTTGTGCCATATAACAGAATGTTTTCTTATTTTATTTCATATCTGTAGCTAGTACTTGTAAAAATATTCATAAATTTCATATAAGGTCATTTTTCACCATAGCCACTAATTTTGCATTCCTCCTGAAAGCCAAGCAGGTTGATTACCAAAGAGCTTCCTAAATTTATTTTACAACACTTGCTTAAGCTATGAAAATTCCAAAGATTCAGATTTAGTAAGGAATTTCAAGATCATGGCATGAGGAATGTGTTTTTCTGTGAATCCTGGAGAAAATTCTGAGCTTCTTAAAAAAATAACCATATTGTTAAAGGAATAAATGATAAGAAATAATGAACAAATGTTCCTATCACAAATGCTGGGATAGAAGGTAATGTCTTATAGGAAACTTATCAGTGACCTCTTATCGATTCTTCCTCAGCCACATACAAATTAAGTATAGTCCACACATGAATATAGAACTGAGCATTCAAATTGCTGGGCTCTTTGGGTCAGCTTGAAGAATCATTATTTCTTTGTGAAGTGGAAATTATGGTTCTCCTATTACACAAGACTTTTGCCATGACAACATAATAGTTACTCAAAGAAACAAATCCAATCTTAAACTACCATAAAGTATTTAACCTATAATTGCAGAGCTCACAGTTCTAATGGGCAGTGACAGCTAAAATGACGGTGGCACAGGAGAAGACTTTCAACACCAAGACCAGAAGAGGCAGAGTCTCCCCAGAAGACAGAAACCAAAGTTTTTCACAGAAGGACCATCAATAATCAGTTACTTACACAAGTTCAAGTAGAAAATTTCCCTACATCCCTCTCTTCTATTTTTTTTTTTTTTTTCATTTTCAAAGTCTGCCTGTTTTCCAGAATCCCTTTCTGTATACTTAATAGAATCTCTCCTCTTGAGTAGTGGGAGCTATAATGCTGACTCTGCACAAGCAGGTCTTAAAACACACAGGAAATCTTCTGTTCATTATTTGTTGAAAGTTACACTGGATAAAGCGTATCTTAATCAGGTGCAACAAACCATTTCAATTCAGAAAAGGATACACCGTTGCTGGTGAACAATAGCAACCTTGAGGTGCTGAATTATTTTCTGCTATTGGGCTGGCTGTGCAGTTTGGCACCAGTAAACAGGACTCATATTACTGACTTCCCTTTAACAGAGTTGGCTACAAACTCTTCTCTGTTACTGCCATCGAGGATTTGTCTGCATATTTGAAGGGGAGAGCCAGGAAAAACAGTTGCCTTTGCCCAAGAACATAAGTCTGTCCAGTAGTAGAATAAGCTGGGGATATCTAAGTGAGCTTTGGGTTTTGCACTCAGCTTAAATGTGATCCTGCCCTTGATCTTCTCAATGCATTTTCTTAAATGTATTGAAAGCTGAACGTCTCTAAAGAAAAGTTTCTGCAAACAAGGCCAAGAATGGGAAAATCTCAACCCCATGTAAATGGGATCAGCTGTTTTGCTCTGAACCTGTTCCTCACTGGCAGCCAATCAGCTGACTCCTCTCTCCTGCATACCCCAGAATGCCTTTATATTTTGGATTGGCTAAATAAATTACTAGAAATCATATATGAGGCTTCATCAAAAAGTTGGTGGAAAATTTTGCACAAATATAAACCAAATATAAACATATCTCTTAATTCCATTTTTCCACGGGCTTTTTGAAGTACCCTCACAGTCTGTGACTGGATTAATAGACTGAGAGTTAGAATCTACTCGACATCAACCCTATGCTATCACACTACTTCTCTAGTGCAAGACACCATTTTCAGCTGGTACTGCAAAGTTGTTTTTTTTTTTTAATGTATATATTTGAGAAGAAAAGAGACAGACCTTCCATGCACTGGTTCAGTTCACACAAGTATCCACAGCAGCTGGAACTGTCAGGCCAAAGCCAGGAGCTGGTAACTCAATCCAGGTCTCCCCTGTGAGTGGCAGAAACACAATTTCTTCAGCCATAACTGCTGCCTCCAGGAAGCTGGAGTCAGGAGTAGAGCCAGGTAGCAAACCAGGCACTCTGAGATAAGATGCAGGCACCTTGACCACTAGGCCAGATGCTCACCCTCTACAACAGATTTTAAGAAATGTGAGATAGACCACTTCCCTGAATGGATTTCATTATTGTTCAGGAGACGAGAAACAAACGAGTACTGATAAATGAAAATCAAATATTGAAATAGTCCAAAACTTCATAAGACAGAAATGACCTTTTTAAAATTTGTGAAAAAAAATTTTTTGACAGGCAGAGTTAGACAGTGAGAGAGAGAGACAGAGAGAAAGGTCTTCCTTCTGTTGGTTCACCCCCCAAATGGCCACTACGGCTGGCACGCTATGCTGATCTGAAGCCATGAGCCAGGTGCTTCCTCCTGGTCTCCAATGCGGGTGCAGGGCCCAAGGACTTGGGCCATCCTCCACTGCCTTCCCGGGCCACAGCAGAGAGCTGGACTGGAAGAGGGGCAACTGGTACAGAACCCAGCGCCACAACCAGGACTAAAACCCAGGGTACCAGCGCCACAGGCAGAGGATTAGCCTAGTGAGCCGCAGCACTGGCCTGTATTTATTTGAGAGCTAAAGTTAGACAGTGAGAAGGAGAGACAAAGAAAGGTCTTCCATCTGCTGGTTCACTTTCCAAATGGCCACAGTGGCCGGAGCTGAGCTGGCCCAAAGCCAGGAGCCAGGTGCTTCTTTCAGGTTCTGCATAAGGGTGCAGGGGCCCAAGGAATTGGGCCATCTTCCGCTGCTTTTCCAGGCCATGGCAGAGAGCTGGATTGGAAGTGGAGTAGCTGGGACTAGAACTAGCACCCATATGGTATGCTGGCACCACAGGCAGAGGATTAATTTACTGTGCCATTGCACCAGCCCCATAAACATCTTTTGATTCCATATTCTCCACAGATTTTTTTTAACTCAAAAAGCAGAAAGAGAGCAAGGGAATGAGAAAGGGGTTGGGGGAGACAGAGTGCTCCCATTCACTCCCCAAATGCCTGCAACAGGTTGGGAGATGGGGACAAAGCTGGAAGCCAGGAATTCAATCCATGCCTCTGATGTAAGTGGCAGAGACCCAACTATCTGAGCCATCACCTACTGTCTCCTAGGACTTTGAAAACTGTAGTTAGAAGCTGGGGCCAGAACCTGAACCCAGGGACTGCAATATAGGATGTGTGTATCTTAACCAGCAGTAGAGAAAAACACTAATTGTGCCTCTTTTGATGCAAAGAATAACATCTCAGTCCATGTTAATTCATTTTTTGTGTGCGGCTTGCAAAAGCCACAGGCTTATATGTCAATGGCTTCTCTGACTCCCTTCACAGTCTAATAATAGTTGTTCCAAAAGTGCCAGAGAGAGACTGTTCTCAGCGGTTTCTGAATCCTGCTTCCTTATAGAGAAGGGTAAAAGGGGGGAACGTGAACTTGTGGCTACATCTGGCATTTTACAGAGAACCCAAAATAAAACCCATCTTGCCACCTCCTTCTAAAACAGCATACATCCTCCCCAGTAATCCAGGGACAGGAAAAATTCATAAGCATTGTACTGTGAAAACTTTGTTACTAATCTCATTAATGAATAACCATGACCTTATTAAGACAAAGAGAGTCTGCCCCTTTTTTGCCCTGACCTACATTACACCAAATGAAGATTCCTACATTTTCTAATAATGTGTGACATCCCCACCAAATGTCATTTCTCTAATCAATAGGAAACTCCGCTGACCGAGAGAGATAACAGGGAGAATTATAGAACACTTTGCCACAAATATTGATAAGGACTGAGTCATGTCTAAGAGGTAACAGACAGATAGTAGCAAAAGAGATTTCATTAAGACTGTGTCATTGACAAAGGGCATCTACAACATAAGTTTTATATCCAAGTATTTTGATATGTTGAGAGTGCTTGGCTGTTTAATCACAACTTGTGATTAGTCAGTTCAAGAAGCTGTAATGAAATACCATTGTCTGAGTGGCTTAAAAAGCCAGCATTTATTTCTTGCAGTTCTGCAGGCTGGGAAATCCAAGACCAAAGTGCTGGCCAATTTGGTGAGAGCTTTCCTCTTGGGTTGCAGATCACTACATTCTTGTTTCCTTGGATGGGAGACAGCCAGGGGGAGACTCTCTCCCATGTCTTCTTTATAAGTGCACTGATCCCATCTCAAGAGGGCTCAACCCTCATGACCTAATCACCACCCAGAGGCCCAATCTCCAAACAGCAACACATTGGAGATTTGAGCCTTGACGTGTGAGTTTTGGAGCAACACAAACACTCAGTTCAAAGTGCCACTGTTTAGACAAATAAAGAGGAAAAACACTACTATTGGAATGATTCCCTTGAAGTTGAGGAGGAGTCATCGCTTACCTGAATACATTCATTTAGCTTTAGTGTGTTGAAATATTGGCCTTGTTTCTTTAAGGGTATTTGAAATTGTCACAATGCCAACCAAAAGGCCAAACTTTTGATGGGGTGATAAGGTGAGAGGTACTAGTGAGATGTGGCCAAAAGCAAGCTCAGGAGATGTTGTGGCCAAAAGGCCCCAGAGAATTTATAGCTGTCAACAACTTGAGATGTTTCAAAGGCCACTCCTCCAAAGACTTTAAATTCTAGACTTTTACAAGTCACAACCTTCTCAAAAGTGATCATTTTGAAGAGAATCCCATAGCAGACACTTCCTTTGCACTGCCCAGCTATTCTTGAACAGTACAGAGGTGTTAAGAGGCAGAAAATGAACTGTCTTTGGCTTTGGTACCTGAAAGGACCAAGTGTTTTTACCAAACCATTGAAAACAAGCATGTGAGCTCCGTTGAACTCAAGAAAGTGAGGCTGAGATCCTGACCTTTTTCCTTTCAGTTTCACTTTTAGTGACTTTTGTGGCATAGTCAAAGAGGACCCAGGATAAAGAATATTTGAGTCTGTAAAAATCAATATCCCATCTAAATATATTCGTATGTTAAGTATACCCACACATTTCTGTATGTGTGCATCTATATTGGTGTGTGCACATGTGTATATCCCAGATAAACATTTAGTTTTGCTTGTTCTTAACATTTTTCCTTTTGAAATTTAATCATTATCCTTTTTACACATAATGTGTATAAACTTTTTGACCATACAGAGAAACTTTTTAAATTCTTTGATACTGCCACTTTATTTTTTTTCCTGATATATAAACATTAAATAAGTATCCTGTTTATTTCCCTTTGGTAAATGACCTTAGTATTAACCCATTATGAGAAGTTTTATGCTTTCTAACACACCATATGAAAATTGCTTATTTTTGTCATGTCTGGCAATGATACCTGCTACAAACTTACAATAAAGTAAAAATAAATATTTGTAGAGACAACAGAGAACATATCAATTTTATAGCTCCTCATTGCATCAGTGTGGAGCATGGGCTTTGAATTTCATGGTAAGGGAAAATCAATTTCTTGGAGGGAAACCTTGGCAGTTTGTTGGCAAGTACTTGGCTACTCATTATTCCTTCTCCTTTCATATTAGAAAAGGAGAAATTACAGTTGAATGTAATGTATGTAAGACTATTTAAATTTTATTTAAGTTATACAAGTTTTATGCATTTCATGTATACAGATTTAGGGATGTAGTAATACTTCTCATCCTAACTTCCCTCCTGCCAATGCTTCAATCCTTCTTCCTCCTCCCTCTTCTATTGCCACTCTTAATTTTTACAAAGATCTACTTTCAGTTTATTTAATATTCATAAGGTTAACCCTACACTAAGTAAAGACTTCAAAAAATAGTATAATGGAAAAAGAAATGTTGTTCCTCAACAGTAGAGACAAGGGCTGCAAACATTCACAGAATCTCAAGATGTCAATTTCACTCCAACATTTTAGGTACTCTATTAGTTACCCCAGATCAGAAAAAATGCATGCCAGCGCCGCGGCTCACTAGGCTAATCCTCCGCCTTGCGGCACCGGCACACCAGGTTCTAGTCCAGGTCGGGGCGCCGGATTCTGTCCCAGTTGCCCCTCTTCCAGGCCAGCTCTCTGCTGTGACCAGGGAGTGCAGTGGAGGATGCCCCCAAGTGCTTGGGTCCTGCACCCCATGGGAGACCAGGAGAAGTACCTGGCTCCTGCCATCGGATCAGTGCTGCGGCCATTGGAGGGCGAACCAACGGCAAAGGAAGACCTTTCTCTCTGTCTCTCTCTCTCACTGTCCACTCTGCCTGTCAGAAAAAAAAAATGCATGATATCTGCCTTTTTGGGACTGGCTTATTTCACTAAGCATAATGGTTTCCAATTGCATTTATTTTGTTACAAAAGGCAGGATTTCATTTTATTTTTAGAGTTGTGTAGGTTCATATTAACTAAAATGTATATAAATCCATATGTTTAAATCTTCCTAATGCTTCAAAATATTTTTTAGGTTAGCATCTTACTTTTACTCTGCAGCATAGCTGATAAAGAGCTTGTGATAATGGTTAGTTTTTCCATGTCCTGTGTCTTCTTGTATTTACATTGTTAATACTAAATCTGAACGGAAATTTCTTAATAAGCCCGTTTTAAGCCACTTACTCATTTTATTAGCATGAGATTACTCAAAATTTGATGATACAATATATAAATCCACTTGAGTGCAAACAAACCATAAATCATCATGAAACACTAAAACAGAGAAAAATGAGTGAAGTTCCACTCCCAAATCAACATTTTGGGCATCCTGTGTTTTTCTGGACATTGAATAGCATTTGACCATCTGATACATGATCTGATAGGGACCTCCCATATCCATCTATAGTTAAAATATTTGTAAAATAATTGACTTATGTTTACAAATAAATACAAGTAGAAGTTCTAATTATTTATAAGATTTATTTATTTATTTGAAAGGCAGAGTTATAAAGAGGAAGAAGCAGCGAGAGAGAGAGAGAGAGATAGAGGTCTTCCATCCACAGGTTCACTCCCCAAATGGCCTGAACAGCAGGAGCTGCGACAATCCAAAGCCAGGAGCTGGGAGCTTCTTCCAGGTCTCCGACACAGGTGCAAGAGCCCAAGGACTTGGGCCATCCTCTACTGCTTTCCCAGGCCATAGCAAAGAGCTGGAATGAAAGTGGAGCAGCCGGGACTCGAACCGGCACCCATATGAGATGCTGGTGCTGCAGGCAGCAGCCTCACCAGCTACGCCACAGGGCTGGCCCCTCTAGTATGTTCTTTATTCAACTAATTGAGATATCTGATAGCATTTCTTGAGTGCACACTCCCAATATTTAAGGACTCAGCTTTAGGAAGCAGCAAATAGATACTTCCTTCAAATGATAAAAGTAGTTACGATGGATTAATCCCAAAAGTTTTGGGTAGAAAGACTAAAAACCTGTTGATTTTCTCTGTATGTAAAATTTAGTTTTCCAGTTTAGTAGTATTTTTATTGTGTATAACAATCCTTCAGTGTCTATATTTTATCAAATTTTAGTATGGTCCTGAATATGAGTGTACGGGAATTACATTTTTGTGAAAAACTTGGGGACGAAGTTGATAAGAAGCTTCATAAAGGATGGAGCAGGCACAGGTTTTGGCCAGGAAGGGTATTTTCTGTCCAAGTATGGAATCAAGCTCCTTCAGCTTTTAACTGCCATTCAATGACAAATTTAAAATAATAATAATAACAAAAGATGAAGGGTGGTCATTTGATTTAGTGGTGCAAGTGTTGGTCAAGACGACTACATTTCACATATCTGGTGCATTATTTAGCTTTTCAATATTTAGGTAAAGCACCCAATGAGAGCCTCATTGGAAAGAAGAGGTTTACTTCAGCTTAAAGTCTAGGGGTTACAGTTCAGGATATGGCCTCATATTCTAATGTCTTTGGAGGCTGGTCAATGTATGAGCAGAAGAATCATCACATGATGAGCCAGGAAGCAGTGAGAACAGCCAGACAGTAGTTGAACTCTAATAATCAACAGTAGTCCAAGAGCCACTCCTCCAAAGGCAATATCCCCAAAGACATAAACACCTCCCAGCACACCCACCTCTCAGAGGCCAAAGTTAGATCAGTTCTCCATACTTAATCCATCACCTGATAACATTAAGATGTCAGAATTCAAACATCTGCATGAGTTTGGGGGGGACAAGTCCTACTCAACCTGTAACACGTTGGTTCAATTCCAATTCTCCTGACTCCAGCTTCCTGCTCATGCACACATGGGAGGCAGCAATGAGGACTCAAATTGTGATCCTGCCACCCACATGGGATGCTTGGATTGAGTTCCTGCGGCTTAGCTTCTGCCACACCCCTGCCCAGGTCTTTGCAGACAGTTACGGCATGAACCAACAGGTATGAACATTCTCTGTGTATGTTTGCTTTTTTAGCAAAGCAAAACCAAACCAAACAAAATTTCAAAACAAAAACAAAAACCATGGGTGAACTCCTATATTTCAATGTCCATCCAGTTTTATGTTAAAAAATAAAAAGTAATGATCAGTCATATTATCCATGTACACTATGAATTCCCACAATTTGCTGACTTATTTTATAGTACTTTAAGTAAAATGCTGTCTACCATTAAATCTGTAACAGTGACTAAGCCTGGAGGCTCTTAAGTTAAAATTTCTGTGTTTGCATTTTTATTTAATATATTTAAAAAATAATTTTGAGGGTGTACGGTTTTGTGGCATAGTGGGTAAAGTCACTACCTACTATGCCAGCATCCCATATAGGCACTCGCTCAAGACCCAGCTGTTCCACCTTGGACCCCACTCCTTGTTAATGGCCTGCGAAAAGCCACAAAAGATAGCCTAAGGATTTGGTCCTGTCACCCACATGGCAAACCCAGATGAAGCTCCTGGCTTTGGCTTGGCTCAGCCCTGGTGATTGCAGTCATCTGGGGAGTGAAGCAATGAATGGAGATCTCTGTCTCTCTGTCTCCCCCCTCCCTCCATAACTCTGCCTTTCAAATAATTTTGAAAAAACTTAATTTTTGAGCTCATCAATTTATTGTGAAGGTTAAATAAAATATTACACAAAGCTCAGCACAATACCTGGCATACCATGTATGTTTATGTTAATTTTATATTACTAGAATTTGTGACTAGTACTACTAAATAATGTAGAAGAATTTATTGAATTCAAAATTTTTTTAATTTCTTGATTTTTCTTAGGTCATCATACAGAAATCTTTTGAACTAAATGGTATCCATTGTCCCTCTTGCACTATATAAATCATTAGCATGGACTTCAGAGGGTGGACCTCACTTAAGCTCTTAGGAGAGTCTACTAAGATTCTGAAGTGTTTTCTGTCTTAAGCAGCATGATTAAGTATTTTTACATATTTATTTCAATTTGTGTTATAATATTCTACTTTTTCATTAATCCACTGATAATATTAAAAGAAAACATAATAATTTAAAAGAAAAAACTAGAACAAAAAATGTCCTATTTGTATCACAGCCTGGCCTATGACTCATGGTCAGTTTTGAAGCCAAGAGAGAAAAGAAAAATAAGCAAAGGGCTGAATTCATATTTGGACTGTTGCATTCTGGGTGTGTCAAGGGGTTCTACAATGTTTTAGGTTAGATTATTTACTCTATTCTTATTTCCCCATGTGTTTCTGAGGAAGAATTTCTGGATGGAAAGGGCTTGGTGCAAGTTAGCTGCAAGTTTGTTTATAATAATAAATTCAAATGAACAAACACTAATTGAACACCTAACAGATGAGTATGTGTTAAGTTGTGGGATATAAAATAAGACACAAAACAAATATTGGGTCTGCCTTTTAAAGGCTCAAACCCAATTAGGAAAAGAAAGACTGGAGGGAGAGTGAGACAGAGAGGTGAGAAGAGGAATGAAGGAAAGGACTCATAGGATTCCCATGGAAATAAACAACACAAGAGAAGAACAAATAAATTTTAGTAAAAGGTAAGGAGATATAAATTACATGGTCTAAATATTTCAAAGATGATAGGAATCTTGTCTTGAAACTATAAAATAATTGCATGCTCATTTTAAAATAGCAAAGGATGATTTAAGTTTTCCTACTTTATTTCTTTTATTTCTAGGTTAGAGTTTTTTTTATTTTTATTATTTTACAGGTAGAGTCATAGACAGTGAGTGAGAGAGAGAGAGAGAGAGAGAGAGAGAAAAGTCTTCCTTCCAGTGGTTCACTCCCCATGGGCGGCTCTGCGCCAATCCAAAGCCATTAGCCAGGTGCCTCTTCCTGGTCTCCCATGCAGGTGTAGGGGCCCAAGCACTTGGGCCATCCTCCACTGCCTTACTGGGTCACAGCAGAGAGCTGGACTGGAAGAGGAGCAACCGGGACTAGAACCCGGAGCCCACATGGGATGCCGATGCCACAGGCAGAGGATTAACCAAGTGAGCCACCTACCTAGTTTTATACATTATATTTATTAAGTTCTACATCTCTTTTAAGCATTCAACTTAAAGTAGAGAGGGGATCAGGTTTGTACTGAAGGTGCAGGAAGCGAGAGTTACTTTGGGAAAAGATGGTTGCCTAGGTAGAGTGGGCAAGAGGTCACTAAGATACACATTTTATTATTGTTTTACTGATGAGGATGTTGAGTTATACCAAGGAAGTGCACTGCTCAAGTTCATTTGCTAGGAATTCATACCTGGGATTTGAACTAAAACTATCTGATTCCCCAGCCAGTGCTTCTATCTACCATCTCCTTGCAACAATTAAATAAAAAAAAAAAAAACTTTTGTAATCTATGTAAGCTGTGTTCTTATAGAGGCTCTTTTATTGTGCATCAATTATTAGGAATGGGAAAAAAAAAAGTAAGAAAACTAAGCTAGGATTCCACCTGTTAGTGGATAGGCACACAATTCCTAACTTAATGGAAAACCAAAGCTCAACATGTTCAGCCTCCTCAATCGATTGATGGTCTGGAGAGGTGATGTCAGTTGTTCTAGTTCTTGGATGGATTGTCACAAACCAGATCTTAGCATCTGGATCTCTTCTGATTTCGAATATATCAATTTGTCAGTCCAGATTCTTCTCCCATTTTTTTCTCTGGTAGTTGTAACAGCAGATATTTAACCACTGATATTTTGATCTTTCTTCAGCATTTCCTTGGCTGAACAGATCTGCACAATCCGGGTGCAGATAAGGCTCTACACCACAGAATTATCTTCATCCTGCATCTGTGCTTGCGCTGGAGCAATGTGTAATGGAGATATTATAGCACAGTTTTCCAAGACACCCCTTTTGTACTATACACCACTTCATGGATGTGGTTGTTTTAGGTAAAGATAGGAAAGCAAAACATTTGATACCACAACACCAAGATTTGAGTCCTGGGTCTATCCCTCACTGACTTTGACAACACATTTGTGTCCGTTTTCTCATATGTTAAATGCGCTGGGATACTAATACATAACATAATTTATATATGCATCAAAGGAGGTAATATGCAGAAACATTTGCTGTGTGTATCAGGAGTCCATTTGCTTTCGCTGTGGAGTGATGATTTATTATATTTTCCTACTGACCTGTTGATCAAATACTTAAGCTGTTTCCAGTTTAGGGCTACAATCAATAGAATTGCTATGAGCATTTTAGTACAACTCATTATGAAAATATATTTTCATTTATTCTTGGATAACTGCTTTGAAGTAGCCTTTCTGAGAGAGAGAGTGCAGGCATATCATTACCACATCTAAAACATCCAGACCTTTCCTCAAAAAGTTTTGCTATTTCATACTATTACTAACAAATATGAAAGTTCAGTATTATATGTGCTTTCTTTTTCATTGAATTGTACTACTTTTTTTTTTTGACAGGCAGAGTTAGACAGTGAGAGAGAGAGAGAAAGGTCTTCCTTTCTTCCGTTGGTTCACCCCCCAATGGCCGCTACGGCCCTCGCGCTGCGCTGATCTGAAGCCAGGAGCCAGGTGCTTCCTCCTGGTCTCCCATGTGGGTGCAGGGCCCAAGCACTTGGGCCATCCTCCACTGCACTCCCTGGCCACAGCAGAGAGCTGGACTGGAAGAGGAGCAACCGGGACAGAATCTGGTGCCCCGACCGGGACTAGAACCCCGGGGTGTAATCTTTGGTCTTTCATTTTAGAGTTTTCTTCCAAGCTAATATTTACATTTTTTCCATATCTGGTCTTCAGACTGAATGATTTAGGTTGATCTATGTTCAAATGTGTAAACACTTGTGTCTATTGTCTCAAATAGATATTTATTTTATATGTTATAATTTCTTGTTCTAGAACTTTCCTTTGGGTCTTTTTACAGTTTCAGTTTCTCTGCTGAGATTGCTAATTATTTTTCCTTACAAGAGAATGATTCTATAAGCAGGACAAAGTAAATAGGAAGGCAGCAAGCAGGCGAGCGGTGCTAACACTTTGGATTTTGTGAAGCTCCTGTCAAGCTCAGAAGCATCTGTCCCAGGGCCAGTAAGGACTGGGGCAACTGTGCCATTGCATTGAAACCTCCCTGGTTTGTTGATTTCCCCCTGTACAATCCTGGACAAGTGGATTTACTTCTCTGACTATCATTTTTCTTTTTACTCTTCTGAAAAAAAAAATTACTTAACATTCTTGAACTTTCAGCATAAATATCACCTTCTCAAAGAGATATACCACCACTATCATGTGATTAGAATTTCATTTCTATATTACTTTCTCAGGATATCCTTTTCTGTCATGGTCCCAATCACAATTTATAGTTTTACAATTTTCGTTTATTGATGCATTCGTGTTTTCAATGTCTTACTCCTCTAATGGAGGCTGTATATGTGAGGCCACATTTAATTAACTCTTCAATTTTTTATATAATGGCTACCCCAGTGACATCACAATATATTAATCATTATTATTTATTGTGTGTTTATCATGTACCATACATTTCTGTAACTATTTATTTGCAATTCACATGGCAAACACATAAATTAAAACTTGAAAGCTAATGTTTGGAGTTTTGTGCTAAGTAATTCCTATGAATTCATTTAATCTAATTGTTTCAGCAATGCCATGACCTAGAAGCTGTTGTAACTCTATGTAATAATAAAGGGATAAATAACTGGACCACAGTCACACAGTTAATTTATGTAAAGATTAGAACTAAAATGTGTTACCTTCATTGCTAATCTTCCCTGCAGGATTTTGAGAGAATGAAGTAAAGAATTGTGAAGATTTTTGTAAATTGCGTAACAACCTTTCATAGAAAATTCTAATAGAATATTAGCATAGATTTTTTTGTGGAAGGGAGAAAATATCACCATTATTCAAGATACCTCTCAATATCCCAATCTTTTTAAAGAGACGTTGCAACTCACTACGGGTTGAAATCTATTTAACCACCTCTGTAATCTGACCTGTCTATCATGACATATTGACTGATGGAAAAGTAAACAACATGACACAAATAAAAGTATAAAAATCACTTGTCTGCTTGTTGCTCTTCGAAATACTACAACCATAACCATGTGAACAAGTCTGGGCAAGGCTATAGAATAATTGGAGACATGTAGTCTGTTTCCTCACTGGCACTGAACTGTTGGACTTGTGAACACCCCTATTCCAACCATCTTGCCCAGCCAAGCTTCTAGAACTGCCCAGCCAATGTAAAGAATTATTAGTAAGAGCACATTTTATTAAGCCAAAACATTTTGCAATGATTATTACAAATCAATAATTCACTGACACATCTCCCATCTTTTGCTTACTAATACCATTCTCTTGTTTTATTCCATTAGATACCTGTTCCATCTGGTGGGATTATCAGAACATACTGCTTCACTTATTTTGTAGGACACCTTGGAAAGAACATTAATTACTTCTCATACTAATGTTGTGTGGCAATATTGGCCTCATTTGAGGAATGGATATTAAGTAGTACTTGACAATGTTTCCTCCAGATCATTTGATCTAATCCTCTTCTCACCATAAAACATCACATAGAAATGCAAATATTTGTCATTACTTATAACTGTAGATAGAATCCATTTACTCAGTGGTGAGCTCAGAAATTCAAACATGTGGTTGACTGTCATCAATCAAAAATATATTAGATATCTTTATAATAAAGCAAATAGAAGTCCTCTTAAAATATATAGCACTTAATTAGTTATAGAGTTCAAGTGTGTCCTAAAATGAGAATACTTATTCAGACACCAAATGCCAAACTTCTTTCTTCTTGGACAACTCAGACTAATCTTTTATCTTGGGCCAAAGAGCATATGCTATGCAAATGGAAGGAATGGAAGGTTCAGAGTCAATATACTTCTATTTGATTCTCAACATTATAACTAGTTACCCATGTTTTGTATGCTAATTAGGTTATTTAATACACTTAAAATATATTTTCTTATCTCTAAATAATGCTGAGTGTTAACTTTGCATGGGATATCATTAATTTTCCTTTTTAAAAACTATTTTGTGGAAGATTTAGATTTATTTGTTCATTTATTTACTTGAAAGGCTGTTATTGAGGGAAAGAGGGAAAGACAAAGAGATCTTCCCCAAATGACTACAACAGCTGGAGCTGGACCAGGCCAAAGTCAGGAGCCAAGATCTTCTTCCGAGTCTCCCACATTGGTACAGGGGACTAAGGACTTGGATCATGTTCCACTGGTTTTCCAGGTACATTAGCAGAGAGCTGAATCTGAAGTGAAGCAGCCAGGACTTGAACTGGCACCCATGTGGGATGTGGGTATTGCAGGTGGTAGCTTTACCTGCTACCATAATGATAGCCCTACTATCTCATTAATTTTCACAAAAACCACCAGAAGTAGATTCTTAGTCTCATTTCATGTTCAAGTAAATTAAGTTTTGGAGAGTTTCAGTGACTTACCCAAATTGATAAATCCTGTGATTTATACAGCCAGAATTTTCAAAAACTAACTCTAAAGCCTGAACTTGTAATTATCCTATCATAGACCTTCTGTTCCCATACTACCCCCATCTGAGTTCTCTTGGGAATCATCTTGCTTTTCAATATCAAAGGATTATCATAAGAATAAAATGAGCATGCATATGCAAGAGTTTATGCACTTAAAATCCTGTATGTATTAATATTCATTCAACAAATAATTATAAGCAGCTACCATGGAAATAACAGTATCCAGCCTTAACAGCAAGCAATCAGCATATGGATATAAACTGTGTGTGGAAACTGAATGGGTACTAGAAGTCAGAATTGTCTTCATGACACCAAAGTCAAAAAGTTAGCAGTATATCCAAAATATTTTTGTTGCTTTTAATAGCTCTGCCAATCATTTGTGAACATATATAAATATTTTAGAATTAGTATGTGCAGCTTCATCCTGTGCTTCTGGGGTAACTAATCCCATATGTTTATTCTCATGAGTTCTCATTTTGTTTGTGGCTTGAAGTCACTTTCTAGTTTTAAAGAGTGTTTCTAGTATCCTGAGATTTTATGAATGAGTTTATATTCAACTTATTTAGCTCATTCATAATTTTTCATAGACTTCAATTATATTTTTATATCTTTCAATATCTTTGTCTTTCCATATTCCCATTTTAATGAGTCATATTTTTGAGGCTCTTTTTAGAAATATAAGGTGTTATCTATGTATGCCAAATATCTAATTGAAAATAAGATAAAGAAGGGAATAATAAGATGCATTCACATATGCAGTTGCTTGTCATTAGATAATTGAGTTTTAGCTGTCCTACAGACATTTAGGAAAAAAAGCATGCAGCTATACCTTCCTTTCTCTTAGGGTAATAGGATGTAAGAATGATGAATCAGGATGCCATGATATGAATATATTCAAAGTGGTGATTGGATTCAATTTCTGTTCTCTGGCTTTGAAGCAGTAAGATTGTTTTTCTACTGTGATTTACAATACCAGAGAACTAAAAATGAATTTCCAAAAAGGAAAGCTCCAAGAGTGTTTAGTAATCAAACAGGGGCTTTGTTGTTGGGGTGGTGGGTTTTCAAGTTAGGACATCATGTGATTTGGTATAGATTAAAGCAAGCAGCCAGAAAGACGTATTAAGGAAATACTCTTTAAATCTCTTTTCTAGAATGGGACTATAATAGTCTAACTTGTATACAGTCGCATACTTCTGTAGTGTACTGCACAAGACATCTTACAAGATAAATTAGCTACAACATTTGGATAATGGAAGAAAAGGGCCATTATAAGCCGGTGCCACGGCTCACTAGGCTAATCCTCCGCCTTGTGGCGCTGGCACACCGGATTCTAGTCCCGGTCGGGGCGCCAGATTCTGTCCCAGTTGCCCCTCTTCCATGCCAGCTCTCTGCTGTGGCCAGGGAGTGCAGTGGAGGATGGCCCAAGTGCTTGGGCCCTGCACCTCATGGGAGACCAGGAGAAGCACCTGGCTCCTGCCTTCAGATCAGCACGGTGCGCCGGCCACAGCGCACCGGCCGCAGCGGCCATTGGAGGGTGAACCAACGGCAAAGGAAGACCTTTCTCTCTGTCTCTCTCTCTCACTGTCCACTTTGCCTGTCAAAAAAAAAAAAAAAAAAAGCAAAAAAAAAAAGGGCCATTATAATATTACATACAATGAGCAAAGCACTTCAGTTTCTAACTAAGTGCCTAAGTCAGTTGTAAAATAAACTATTTGTTTAAATTTTATTTTTTCCTCAAGGTCTCAGTGTAATTTTATAATTCATATCAATGGTGATTCAGCTAATACATGCCATTCCATCACTTACCTAATTTGTTGAACTTTTAAAATATAATTTGCAATCTTTGAACAAATGACTTATGGCCATGTAGTGAAAACAGAGATATTTAGGCTGCACATGGATTGTCTACTTTGTATAAGGCTTGTTTGCGCCTCCACAATGACCTGGAAGCTTGGTACAGCGTGGAAGCAAGGATTCATCCAGGTAGCTTGGCAGGAAACACTCGTATATACCTTAGCTGATGGTCAGCCGAGTATCACTGTGACAGAAATCCCTAACTCAGCTTTGCTACTGTTTGGGAGACGGTGCTGTTTCTATTTTGAAATGTTGGAGACACCAAGGGAAAAGAAATCCCAGTAGGGCCCAGGGAACTATGCAATATTTTAAGAAGGGTTTCTTGGGTCATGCTGTGCAACGTCTCACTTCCTGAATTTTCCTTCAGGGAGAAACTGGAAATCTTCCTCATGTGTGGGTACATAACTTAAGTCAAGAGAACTCATACCTGCACGCTCATGCATATATTTTGATCCTTTCAAAGGTCCTAAGTCATTCAGAGTTCCCACTTACTTGGATTTGGCCAGAAGAGCCTCTTGCTTCTCAGAAATAAAAGGTCCCAAAGTCCCACAAAGAAGACTCAAGTAGTTTCTTGGACATCAAACTTCTCTTACAAAACATTTTGATGAGTCAAGTGTAAATGAATCAGATACATGGAGGCCAAATTTTTCTTGACAAACATGAGCATAATAACACAGAATGGGGGTAGGAAGGAAGAAAAGCGAACTGGGGAGGTCTTGGGAAAACATGTACTGAGTCTTGCTGATCACAAAGTGTGTAACAAAGATTTCTTTTTTTTTAATTCTTTTTTTTCTTTTTTTAACTTTTATTTAATGAATATAAATTTTCAAAGTACAGCTTATGGATTACAATGGCTTCCCCCCCATAACTTCCCTCCCATCTGCAACCCTCCCCTTTCCCTCTCCCTCCCCCCTTCCATTCACATCAAGATTCATTTTCAATTCTCTTTATATACAGAAGATGAGTTTAGCATACATTAAGTAAAGAATTCAACAGTTTGCACCCACATAGAAACACAAAGTGAAAAATACTGTTTGAGTACTAGTTGTAGCATTAAATCGCAATGTACAGCACATTAAGGACAGAGATCCTACATGAGGAGTAAGTGCACAGTGACTCCTGTTGCTGACTTAACAAATTGACACTCTTGTTTATGGCATCAGTAATCACCCTAGGCTCTTGTCATGAGTCGCCAAGGCTATGGAAGCCCCCTGAGTTCACTGACTCTGATCATATTTAGACAAGGCCATGGTCAGAGTGGAAGTTCTCTCCTCCCTTCAGAGAAGGGTACCTCCTTCTTTGATGATTTGTTCTTTCCACTGGGATCTCACTCGTGGAGATCTTTCATGTAGGGTTGTGTTTTTTTTTTTTTTTTCCCCCAGAGTATTTTGGCTTTCTTTGCTTGTAATACTCTCATGGGTTTTTCAGCCAGATCCGGGTGCCTTAACGGCTGATTCTGAGGCCAGAGTGCCATTCAGGACATCTGCCATTCTATGGGTCTGCTGTGTATCTCGCTTCCCATGTTGGATCGTTCTCTCCCTTTTTCATTCTACCAGCTAGTATTTGTAGACACTAGTCTTGTTTATGTGCTCCCTTTGCCTCTTAGTCCTATCATTATGATCAATTGTGAACAGAAATTGATCACCAGGACTAGTGAGATGGCAATGGTACATGCCACCTTGATGGGATTGAATTGGAATCCCCTGGTATGTTTCTAACTCTACCGTTTGAGGTAAGTCAGCTTGAGCATGTCCCAAATTGCACATGTCTTCCCTCTCAAAATCCCACTCTTATATTTAACAGTGATCACTTTTCAGTTAAGTTTCAACACTTGAGAATAGCTGTGTATTGATTACAGTATTCAATCAAAAGTATTAAGTAGAACAAATAAACAAAAAAATACTAAGAGGGATAACGTGTTAAGTTGTTCATCAACAGTCATACATGAATGCAACTAGAGTTGGATTCATTCAACACTGTTATTGTTCCAGCCGGAAGTCTGGCCATAATATTTGGTTCAGTTAATCTTTAGATTTGCCCAAACACCTATGATACCATAGCTTGCCTCTTGTCACAGTTCTGTAATTGGTACACTGGTATACGTAGCTGTCTTTTTTTTACTCTTTTCCTTATTAAATATGAATATGATCATATCTAGAATTCAGGAATCACAAGTAAAGATATGAGAGACTTTCTGTAGACTCTGTGTAAATGAGGATCCTTATGATGAAACTGAAAGGATGTGAAAGATTTATCCATTCGTAGAAATATGGTTAAACAAAAAAGGAAAAAAATGCTTTGAAGTATTACCAAACTGCATGATATATTCAGAAAACTACAAATATTCTTGATTCTCAGAATATCAAACTTGAGAGGTTAAAATTAAAAATGGAGTACAGAAATGGCAATACTTTGAGGGTGATGATTCATCTTGGAAACATATTTTTTTGCCTATGAATAAAAAAAAATTCACTTTGAGAGAGAAACTCAGGAGCAGAGTATAAGGTGCATTTTTTTCCCTAATACTGTCCATGAGGGAGTTCATGTAAGACTACTGTTTATGGGAAATGGCTTGTGACAGCTAAAAGTAAAGAAGCTAAAACTTAGAACACATGGTTTACATACCATCCCCCCAGTTCGTCATTATTGCTTTGAGAAATGTCTTCAGTTGGGTGTGAGTGAAGATGGGAGACAAAACACTTTGTGAAACAACATGCTGTATAAGCACTGGTTATTGATAGCCCCCTTTAAATGAGTACAATAATAATCATCCTCGAGTGTGACTCTTTTTCTCAAGCCAAATAAGCCATACATTAAAACCACCCCTTTTCACATCATTAACTTTACATATTTAGAAAGAATGTCTTTGTTATTTTGCATTGTATAAAAATTTGAGAAGGTGATTCAGTGTTGCTTTTTCTTTCTGTTAGCTAGTTCTATGTCAGCATGATTCAAACATTATTTTTCATATCAAACTAATACTCGTTACAGGTAAGAGGAGACAGCAGTTATTGTAACATAGAGCAACTCAAACCTTCCTCAACTAGAATCTTTGATTCTCTGGAGATCCTTGAACATGTTCCCAAGAGTCCATAAAATTCTTATTCACCTTGAGACTTTCATGCGGATTACAATCTAAAAAGTATTTACATAAGCATATTTTGACCACCCAATGACAACTTCAAAACCAATAACTGCTCCATATTGGGGGACTTTAATTGTGTGTTTTCTTAGTCTATTATTTATTTATTATTTATTTATTATTATTATTTATTTATCCCCTGGGATAAAGTGGGAAAAAGAAAAGTAGATGCAGGATCACTACTTACTTCTGTTAAGTGAAGGCCAAGTGACATCATGTTATGGTTTTGCAGTAGTTGGAACAGAGAAGAGGGGTGGAAAAGCTGACTGCTTTCAGGGCACACAGATGCATGGGCATGATGACCACAAAAGAACTTGAACCATAACACTGAGTACTATGTTCATTTGCAAGTGGTTTTTAGCCTCAAGAAAACAGTAACATCAATTACATTAAACAAACATTACAAAATTGAATTTTACTGTGTTGAGTCTTCAGCCTGAATTTAATTATTAGATATGTTTGCATTTTGTAGCCTGCATAAGAAGATATAATTAGGCTTAACTTTGTATGGATTTTAGCTACATTTTAATAAAAATAATTTAAAGCAACATTAGTATTAAATAGAACATTTGTTTCTCTTAAAAGAATTCTGCCCATTATCCAACTTTGAAAAATGCTAAAATAATAAAATAATGCAAAAGAGCACAGATTTCAAATCAGACAGAAGTAGATAGAAGGGGCCAGTGCTGTGACATAGCGGGAAAAGCCGTCTCCTGTAGTGCCGGCATCATCCCATACAGGCGATGGTTTGAGTCATGGCTACTCCACTTCTGATCCAGCTCTCTGCTGTGGCCTGGGAAAGCAGTGGAGGATGGCCCAAGTTCTTGGGCACCTGCACCCACATGGGAGTCCCAAAGGAAGCTCCTGGCCTCAGATCTGTGCAGCTCCGGCCAACTGGGGAGTGAACCAGCGGATGGAAGACCTCTCTTTCTGTCTGCCTCTCCTCTTCTCTCTGTGTAACTCTTACTTTCAAATAAAGAAAGAAATCTTTAAAAAAAAACTTAGATGGAAAACTCCAAATCTGCCCCTCTGTACCTGTATCATTTTGGGTAAGTTGACCTATCTAAGCACTAGCTTTTTTGTTTTTTTGTTTTTTGTTTTTTGTTTTTGACAGGTAGAGTTATAGAAAGAGAGAGAGACAGCGAGAGGTCTTCCTTCCATTGGTTCACCCCCCAAATGGTTGCTAAGGACGGAGCTACACTGATCCAAAGCCAGGAGCCAGGTGCTTCTTCCTGGTCTCCCATGCGGGTACAGGGGCCCAAGCACTTGGGCCACAGCAGAGAGCTGGACTGGAAGAGGAGCAACTGGGGCTAGAACTCAGTGCCCATATGGGATGCTGACGCCGCAGGCGGAGGATTAACCGAGTGAGCCACGGTGCCGGCTCCTAAGCACTAGCTTTATCCTTCTGTTATTCATCATAGGTGTCACAAATGTTCCAAGTATTGAACCTATATTAAGTATTTTATGAAACCCATCCTATGAAGTAGATGATAGTATTCTTTCTATTTACTGGTAAGGAAACTGAAAAATAGAGAAATTAAGCACTTTGTACTGCCACACATTTAAAAGGACAGAGGCCTATGCTATCTAACCTCAGAACTCAATGATAACCAACTCTTTACATGGCCTTTCAAACATTCACCTTACTTTCTTTACACATCTTAACCGTTTTTTTGACAAGCAAATTTTCATGGTTGGTTTCTGAGCTTTTCCCTGCCAAAATTACCCAATATTGCCGTTCTCCAAACTAAGGGAAACATCTTTGGAATAAAACTGGGGACAGTTCCAAAGATGACACCTACCGACAGCAGAATGAAGTCTAACTAATTCTTACTCAATGTTTACTGAGGATGAGGCACGGTTCTTTTGGTAATTTACATGATCATCTTATTTAACATTTGAAAACATTAAAAAGAAATACGCACGAACACAATTCCATTTAGGAAAGAAACTAAGCTACTGCTAACAATTAAATGTGATATAATGATGATAACTTTAACATAATTCTGTTCATATATAAGATCTGGACTTCTAGATCAAACAATGATGGAAAAAATAATACTCTCCTTTTCCTATACCTTAAACAATGATTAAGAATCAAGCAAAATAGGTGAAAGAATGATTTTCAGGCATGCAGTAGGCAAAGCAGGACAGTGATTGTTGGAAAAAGGGGGAACAAAGAAGGTGACCTCTACGGTTGCCCTAACTTAGGGAAGTGTCTGGCAGCCCAGAGGGATTCTCAAAACTGACAGTGCATCAGTGGGAGCCCTAACGGCAGCAGATAAAACAAGCAGACCAAGAAGCACCAAAAAGGTTCCGTAAGCTGAACTTCACTGGTACCACTGCTAAAAAAAGTAACCCAGGATCCATGTGTTAAACTAAAAATAGTATAACTGAATGTTGCTAAATAAAAGTCTTAGATAGGACTCTGCCTCCTAATATACTAGCCTGAGTATCCAGTGAATCAGCAATTATACAAGAGTCAGGAAAGTCACATCTTGAATAAGAAACACAATCAAATAATACCAACACTGAGAATACTAAGATATTAAAATTATCGGACTTGGATTTTTACAAGAACAACATAAAAATTATTCAATAAGTGGTTACTGATTCTCTTGTAAACAAATGTAAACATAAAATTTCAGCAAAATTATTGTAAAAAAAAAGCTAAATGGAAATTGTACAACTGAAAATTACTCCAAACAATAAAAATTCAAAAAAAATCAAGACTCATCATAATTAAATTTCTGAAAACTAATAATAATGGGAGAAAATCTTGAAAACATTCAGAGAGAAACAATACACTATCCATAGGGGAACATGAATTCAAACAACAGATTTTTTTTTTTCTGAATCCATGGATACCAGAAAGAACTGACACAAAATTTTTTCCAGTATTGAAAGGAAAAAAAGACCCAACAGTGAATTTTATAGCCAAAAAAAAAAAAAAATCCTTCAACAATGATAGTAAATAAACACATTCTCAGATGAAAGGAAGCTATAAGAATCTGTCACTAGCAGATCTACCCTTTAAATAGCTAAAGAAATTTGTTCTAAAACGAAGAAAATTAGAAAATAAGTAATTTTGAGGCACCTAGAATGAAGAAAGTATAACATAAAGAACAGAAATACTTGAAAATTAATTCAACTAGCTTTTTCCTCATGAATTTTCCAAATCATGGGATAATTAGAACAAAAACTCTACCTCAAAACAGTAACATTTAAGGTAATATAAATACAGGTAAGAATTCCATACTTGACTCAAAGTGGGTAAAATGCTGACACCGCAAATGATAATAAGTAACACAGCATATCTGAGTACCCTAAGCATGTACTCAGAAGAAACTACAAAGCAGTATACTCTAACACAATGTAAACAGATCAAGAGGGCTCATAAAAAATTTAAGGTCATCCATGGGAAGACGAAAAAGACCAAAAAACAAAAATGAGAAACAGAAAAAACAAATACTACACTTAGGCCCTGCAAACCAATAATATAAAGGGTCTAAAATAGTCAATTCTAACACAGAGAAAAATGGATAACTATGAATTGGTAAAAAATTTGAACTAATCATATTCTGTTTAAAAGCTACTTCAAATTTAATGGCATAGGTAGGCTGATGCAAGAACGGTAACAGAGAGCGAGAGAGAGAACGAGAACACTCAACCAAGAACAGGAACACTTCACTTAATAAAACTAGTGTTTTCAAAACCACTCAAGGGTGGTTAAAAAAAAAGGAAAAGAAAAATGCAGACTGGTATTTCCTGTTCTTTGACACAAAATGCTTCAAAAAAGTTTGCAAACTGGGGCAGCATTTGGCACAGCAATTAAGATACTGCTTGGGATGCCTATGTCCCATTTTCGAGTACCTAGGTTTGAGTCCCTGCTCTACTTCTGATCTAGCTTCCTGCTAACCTGTACCTGAGAACAGCAGGTGATGGCTCTGGTACTCCAGGACACCTGGCTTCAGCCTGGGTCAGCCCTGGCTATAGTGCACATTTGGGGAGTAGACCAGCAGATGTAGGATACCATTTTCTCTCTATCTCTGTCTCTTTCTGTTTCTCTCTGTCTCTCTCTCTCTCTCTCCATTTCAAATAAATAAAAAGTAAATTTTTACAAAAATGCTAGCAAATTAAATACAACACATATGTGTGGAATGAAAACTGCAAGATTAATGGGATATATTTTAGCATGAATTTTCATTAAACTTGCACGCACAATGTATCAATGAATATTGCCTTGACAGTAGGCTAATTAAAAATTACATGATCATATTAATGTATGCATCTGACAGAATCCAACATCATTTCATGGTAAAAGAAACACTCATCAAACTAGGAATCAAAGGAAAATTCCTCAGATTTATAAACAGATTCTGCAAAAATCCTACCACTTAAACCAAGCTTTAGCTTGCCTTCCCTTGAAAATGAGGAGCAAGGCAATGCTATCTGTTGTCATCACTCTTTTTTAACAAGTTCTAGCCACTGTATTAGGGAAGACAAAGAAATAAAATGCATGCAGATTGTAAAGGGAGAAATAAAACTGTAAGAATTGGTGGACAACTAGATTGTTTATGAGAAAATCTCAGATAATTTACCCAACTCCTACCTCCACTAAATAACCCTGCCAGAACTAAATGAATCACTGCTCGGTCTTTTTCCTAAGATAAATGCAGAACTGAGTGAGCTCAGCAAGGTTACATGTGATCAACATACTTATATGTAATAAAAATGAATGACTGGCTGGCGCCCTGGCTCAATAGGCTAATCCTACACCTAGCAGCGCTGGCACACCTGGTTCTTGTCCCAGTCGGGGCGCCAGATTCTGTCCCAGTTGCCCCTCTTCCAGGCCAGCTCTCTGCTGTGGCCAGGGAAGTGCAGTGGAGGATGGCCCAAGTGCTTGGGCCCTGCACCCCATGGGAGACCAGGAGAAGCACCTGGCTCCTGCCTTCGGATCAGTGCAGTGCGCCAGCCGCAGTGCACCAGCCGTGGCGGCCATTGGAGAGTGAACCAACAGCAAAAGGAAGACCTTTCTCTCTGTCTCTGTCTCTCACTATCCACTCTGCCTGTCAAAAAAAAAAAAAAATGAATGACTGGAGCTGAAATGTAAAATAATACCATTCAAAAATGAACTTCTTAAGTAGAAATTTAACAAAACATATTTCCTGAAAACAGCAAGAGATTTGATTTATTAAGTAGATCACTCAGCAATTATCCAAGGTGATCTGATCAGTTTGACTAAACTGGACAATGTAGGGGATACAAAGAAAATTTAGATGTGGCCTACTTTCTGAGAGCTTAGATTGTTTCTTTTTCTTTTAAAGACTTTATGTAGGCCGGCACTGTGGCTCACTTGGCTAATCCTCTGCCTGCGGTGCCAGCACCCCAGATTCTAGTCCTAGCTGGGGCGCCGGATTCTGTCCCGGTTGCTCCTCTTCCAGTCCAGCTCTCTGCTGTGGCCCGGGAAGGCAGTGGTGCTTGGGCCCTGCACGAGTGTGGGAGACCAGGAGGAGGCACTTGGCTCCTGGCTTCGGATCGGCGCAGCACGCTGGCAGTAGTATGCCGGCCGTAGCGGCCATTTGGGGGGTGAACCAACGGAAAAGGAAGACCTTTCTCTCTGTCTCTCTCTCTCTCTGTCTAATTCTGCCTGTCAAAAAAAAAAAATCACTTTAGTTATTTTATTTATTTGCTTGAGAGGTAGAGCTATAATAGAGAGAGACAGAGAAAAAGGTCTTCCATCTGCTGGTTCACTCCCCAAGTCTCTCATGTGGGTGCAGGGAACCAAACACTTGGTCCATCTTCCACTGCTTTCCCAGGCTATCAGAAGGGAGCTGAATTGGAAGAGGAGCAGCCAGGACATGCATCAGCATATGCGATACTGACACCACTGGCAGAGGCTTAGTCTACTATGCCACAGTGCCGGCACCTTAGACAGCTTCTTTTAGAAAGATTTATTTATTCATTTGAAAGGTAGGGGACCAACACTGTGGTGTAGCGGGTAAAGCCACCATTTATGATGCCAACATTACATATGGGCAGTGGTTCGTGTCCTGGCTGCTCCACTTCCAATTCAGGTCCCTACTAATGCATCTGGGAAAGCAGTGGAAGATGGTCCAGTTGATTGTGTTCCTGTTTTCCATGGATTTGGGCTAGCCCAGCCCTGGCCTTTGTGGCCATTTAATGCATGAACCAGTGGATGGACAATCTCTCTTTCTGTCTTTCCCTCTCTCTTTGAAAATCTGTCTTTCAAAGAAATAAATATTTTAAAAAGAAAGGAAAAGAAAAAGACAAGTTATCAGAGAACAAGGGGGAGAAGGAGTTAGAGATCAGAGACAGAGATGAGATAAAGAGAGACAGAGATGATATAGAGATAGAGATAGATAGAGATGAGAGAGAGAGAGGGAGAGGGAGAGGGAGAGGGAAAGGGGAAGAGAGAGAGAGAGAGAAACTCTTCCATCCACTGGTTCATTCCCTAAACTGGCCACAACAGAGAGGTGTGGTCCAGCCCAAAGCCAGGAGCCGGAAACTCCTGTGGCTTTTAAGACTCGGCTGGCTCCACGGCTCAATAGGCTAATCCTCTGCCTGCGGCGCAGGCACACAGGGTTCTAGTCCCGGTCAGGGCACTGGATTCTGTCCTGGTTGCTCCTCCTCCAGTCCAGCTCTCTGCTGTGGCCAGGGAAGTGCAGTGGAGGATGGCCCAAGTGCTTGGGCCCTGCACCCGCATGGGAGACCAGGAGAAGCACCTGGCTCCTGCCTTCGGATCAGCACAGTGCGCCGGCCACAGCGTGCTGGTCGCGGCGGCCATTGGAAGGTGAACAAATGGCAAAAAGGAAGACCTTTCTCTCTGTCTCTCTCTCTCACTGTCCACTCTGCCTGTCAAAAAAAAAAAAAAAAAAAAAAAAAGACACAGGTGGAAGGGGCCCACGTACCTGGGCCACCTTCTGCTTTCTCAATCTGTTGAAGACAGCAGTGGAGTAGGTACTCAGTCTTTAATGAAGCTTCAAGCTTCCTTTCCTTTCTCAGGTCCATCACAACTCCTGGAGTCCTTTGAATCTAATCTTGTTTTCAAGGAACACAACTATAATGTTTGCTTTTTTGCAAGATCTGTCTGCCAGCATTCTCTGCTGTACAAGCGAACTCCTTAACCCACTGTAAGCCTGTGGAAACAGACGCAATTAGCCTGTGCTGGAGGCTTAGACATGAATCAGTCCATGACTGTATGTTCCGTCCCTGAGAAAAAGTTAAGCTAAGGTGATTACCAATTCTTCTACAGGTTTTAAAACCAGAAAAACGAGATATTTTTGATGCCATAGATACATGATCTCATTTGATCATCCCAGCAGATCTATGAGTAGTCCTATTATTCTAGTATTTGAATGTGTAAACTGTGGCTCAGAAAGTGATAGAAAGCTATATTGACTAGTACGTGGTAGAGTCAGGATTTAAAGCTCTGTGTTTGACTCTGAAAGCTGCACTGTTGCCCTTTCATTTACCAGCCATTCTTTAATGGATATAGGAAGAATCTGCTTTTTAGTGTCAAAAAAATTCCTTTCCATTTGTATCCTGGTGTTTTCTCTTATCAAGATTCATAAGATTCAAGGATTGATCTCTCTTTGATCTCACTTTTCTAATCTGCAAAACTGGGAACATTTTAAAATTATCAGAAAATGGCACAAGTTAATATGTGTATGTGTTCACACACACACTGGAAGCAGCCCATTGCAGAAGAGTTACTCAGCACATTACCTTCCAAGCACTGTGTGTTTTTTTTCTTCCCTCCTTCTCTCTTTAAAGGGATAGGTTTAGAGGCACACTGGCAGTTCCACATTAAGCTGGTGCCAAGCAAATGGTAGGACACACCTCTTTCTTGACCAATAGGATTTCACTCATTCTTTCAGGCTTGTTTTACTCTTCAGTTCTTGGTAGATGTTGATGAAGACTGTTGTTAATTTCTGTCCTTTTTAGTCAAAGTGCATGGTCTTGGGTGCAGCAAAAGCCTCTGCAGCACCATGAAATTCAAATGCATTAGCTTATAGCTGTGGCTTTTAAGAACAGAAATTTCTAGGAAAGCGAAAATGAAGCCCTCAATCTGCCAATTAAATTTCCATCAACTTTAAATATCATCCTTTAAACACATGGGCATGCTCAAGTTTGTGATCTATCAGTCACGAGGAAAATAATAAACATAGTCATGTCATGACTTTCTATATGGGTTTGTGGATGACTCTGTTGAAAGTTGACCCAATGAGGTAACTGCATTATAACAGAACCTATTGGATAGATGATAGAGAGACAGACAGACAGACATCTAAGCTAGACCCAGAAGAACCAATGCCATAGTTGCAACCCTAATGTGAAGCCCCAAGAACCAGAAGTCAATGGTGCCAGGTTCAGTTTGAACCCCAGTCAGTGTAACAGCAGGAAAAGACACAGGAGGAAGCGCCAGATCAACAATCTGACCAGAGGAAGAATTCCTCCTTACTCAGACTTTCCTATTCCTGCCCTCAGCAGATTGGATAAGAACCCTCCTTAAAAAATCTATTTTCCAAAAAAGGCATATTAACAGATATACCCCACCATTGAGAGAATCTCAAAAGTAATCACTTCTGTATATGTCCATGATCCCATTCCAGTCCTTAGCATAGTGACTTTTTATTAGGGGAGATGTGTATGGGTATTGGCATTATATAAAGAATGGGGTGACAGATAATGGATTTTAGTAAATAAGTACTTGGTCTCTGGATTCAGAGACACAACAGTTTGATATTTAATAGTTTTGCTATTTAATATTTGTGATACCTTGAAGGGACAGCTATTAAATTGCCAGGGCTCATTTCATCATTTGTAAAATGAGAATAATAGTTATAGCTGATTCGTAGAGATGACACAAATATTACATGTGGTCATATCTAGACAGTGATTAAATCACAAGAAACAATAAAATGTTTACTGCTACTGCTTGAATTAGTCTAAATCTATATAATTTTTTTTATTTTATTTGAAAGGCAGAGTTACAGAGAGAAAGGGGGGGAGGAGAGAGAGAGAGCGAGAAAGAGAGAGAGAGAGAATGAATCTTCCATCTGCTGGTTTGCTCCCCAGATTGTTGGAGCAGAGCTGATCCGAAGCCAAGGGCCAGGAGCTTCTTCTGGGTCTTCCATGCAGGTGCAGGGGCCCAAGGACTTGGGCCATCTTAAGCTGATTTCCCAGGTGCATTAGCAGGGAGCTGGATTGGAAATGGAGCAGCCAGTACTTGATCCTGCACCCATATGTGATGCTGGCTCTGCAGGCGATGGCTTTACCCCCTACACCACAGCTCCGGCCCCTAAATAGATGTCTTTTTAATGTAGTGTCTGCCAAATACTGAATACTCAGTGAATATTGCAAATTGACAATGACAATATACTTGTAACAGCTACTTTTATTTTAATACAATATTATCATAAATTACAACATGTATAATAACTACAGAAATAAGGGAAGACAGATTGTTGTGGTCAAAAAAGACTTCAACTTACATTTCAGGAAGGGTTATGCTTTTTCCATTGTGAAAATGAACAAACTTTAGTTCGAGTGCAATATATTCTTAAAAAGTAGTTAGTCTTGGGAGTGAACCAACGGAAGGAAGAGCTTTCTCTCTGTCTCTCTCTCTCTCTCTCGCTGTCTAACTCTGCCTGTCATTTTTTTGTATTTCAGAACATATTGTTGTACATAATAAATATACATAGTTTAATTTTCCAACTGAAAATAATTTTATAAAATAAATTGAAACCTCACATTGTGTCTGTGCCGTGCACCAACCCCACAGTGCAGAAAGCCAGATTTTCCACTTTGTCGCTTACTGTTAGACCCAGAGCAGACATCCTCTTCCATTTGCCTGTGGGAAGGTTTGAGGTTTGCATGGCTCCAAATAGCTAATCCAAGAAAACATCTTCCATTCCCCACTGGAATATTCATCCAAAAGAAAGTTGGAGATTGCTGTGGCTGAGCAACTGGAAAGAGTTTCCAGAAAACAGTGTGTGATAGTTTTGCCTCAGTCCTTTTCCATTCTAGAACTAAAAGGGTGCAATGAATGGGTGGAAGTACACACAAACACATACACAAATGTTTATACATATGTGTGTATATGTGTACATAGATAATGAGAGAGAAAGAGATCATTTCTTGAGTGCTAGGCAATGTGCCAAGTGCTTTCTAAACATTATCTCCTTTAGTATTTACAATAGTTCTGTGCAGTCAGCACTAGCATCCCAAATGTTCCTATGAGAAACCTAAAGCTCAGAGTGGTAAAGGAACCAGGATTTATACTCTGTTCTGCCTTAATGAAGAGAACTTAGCACTGTGTCATGAGGAACAGCCTTTGTTAAGGGATTTGGCACTTGAACGATTTTGAGTCGACTCCGGTTGGTGAGGAAGGCCAGGCTTGCAGATTCATAACCTTTGGTCATGGTGTTAGTGCAAGTCTTTATCAACCATAGTGGGCATTGCAGAGACAACCACAGTGGAGCTGCGGATGAGTCTCTCCACAGAGTACACAGAATAGAAGTTTGTTGACTGCCTTGGGCCACAGAAAACCTGCAAGCCATGTGCTCCAAAGAAAAGCCAGACTTCTCAGAGAAATTATCTTTTCCAGATTGTGCAAACTTTGGAGAACTGGGCTTAGTCAGGTTAATGCAGTTTAACACAAAGGCAAAGTCAGAGGGAAAAGAAAGCAAAACTAATGAAGCTCGGCCTTTGATCTCTACTAATCAAGGCATTTCACGAGGTACTTTATGATCATGTAGTACTCAGTTCCTAATGAAAATGGTTTAAGTATGATTTTACTGGAGAGATCTAAGAGGCAGCCATCTAGGGAAGCAAGCCAGATATTAGGTAACTCGACCACTCAGGAAATCAAAACAAAGTTACAGCTCCATTAGCCAAGTGTAATGTTTTTGGAGGGAAGGCAAAGGGGCCCAGGTAGCCAGAAATTTTCTCTGCCTTCATTCTCTCTGAGGAAAGCACTAAGTCCATTGTACACACTGTTGCATCCTAATCCCTACCCTTAACCCTTAGACAGGCAGGGCTGCAAGTCCTTTACCACTTTTGCACACTAGCACTTGGCTGTTTACCTTACAATAATTTGCCTTTCCACTCTTGGCAGAGCCTTCCTTGCCAGATGGACACTTCATTGAGTGTACATGTTCTGGAAGGAAAGAGCGTCTCATGGGATGTGTCTGATGGAAAACAAAGATGTCCAATGTATTACTAGACATTTCAATAGCACTTCGTATTTGCAGAAGGCTTTATCGTAATGTTTTATTAGTGATTGCGTACAGCAGCTCAATGAGGAAGATGGTGATGTTTTCACTGCACAAACAAAATCGAATCATATGCAGGCTGAACAGTTTGCTCCAGCCCACACAGCAAGGGTTACAAAGTCCAGACTCAAGGTTACATGTTTTCAGAGCCTGTCTTGTTTTGATTTTCTAAAACAGCAGCTATGGCTGTTCAAGCCCAAACTGATATCAAATACCAACTTCAGGTGGTACTCTAAGCACCCTTGCCAAATATAAACTTTTTGTGAAGTGCATTAAATGCATCATAATGTAAAGATCATAACAGTGATTTGCCACTTTCCTCTTAGTTTGCATGGTCAAATGTTTTTTCTAGTTCTCCTAATTTGTCTTCAGTAGCTTTTATTTTCTGCCCCCTTTCTCCCTTCTCCTAACTGTGAACATCCCCTAGGGTCTAGAACCTGTGTTTTTATCACTCTACTCTCATCAGATTTAAATAACAACACAGTATTAATAAATCACAAATTACAAAACTGTTCTCCTTCTCCCAAATTATTTTTTGCTTCACCACATAATTCTTGTGTGTAGGACAAAGAGGTAATTAAAATTTGGCACTTCCTTATGTATAAAACTTGCACACTATCAGAGAAACACAAAAGAGGATTGTAACATCCTACAGTAAATGTCATGGAGATCTGGACATGAACAAAGCATAGAAGCTTGGAAAGCAACCTTGGAGGAGATGCAGTTGATCCTGATTTTTACTTCTGCAAACTACTACTCTGTTATTTATGTATCTGGCGATGAATTTAAAAGAACGAATAGGACACTTATCTTTGACTTCAAGAATTTGACTCAATAAGGAAAGAAGAATGCACATTTCTACAAAACAAGGAACCATTTCCATCATGCTGCAATTTGTCTTCATCTGTCTAGGTATTTTTTTTTTAATTTCTCATTTTCAGTATTGTTTTTGTTTATTTTGTAAGACTCTATTAGAAAACTAGAGTTTTTAAAAGATAACTTCCTTAATGGAAAGCTCTGTGTCCACTAATTATTTACCAGGTAGCTGAAGATAAATTGCAGGACCTGTTTGAATTTGCTTCCTTATTTCTCAAATGGGAGCTATTAGTGAGTAGTATTATGGTGTGTGTGAACATTAAGTTACAGGGTTAATATTTTGAACAGCATTTTTCAAACTATAGTCTGCCTGCATGTGAATAAAGGCCAGGATATTTTTATTCCTTAACTTCAATCAATTTGCTTTAAATGTATGAAAAAAAGTCTAAAGCCATAAATAAAATGCTATGAAATCCATTTCCAATAAGATAGGTTATAAGGGTTTTTATCATTTTGAATCTGTTTTCATTACATATGCCACACAATTTTAATAGTGCTTGCATTTAGAATTAAAATTTTAATTTGCAGGAATGAGTCTAGAATTGAGTAACATATCCCTATTTTTGCAATAGGATGATTGGGACTTAATGTAGTTTAATATCTTTCCTAAAATCATACAACTAATTAAACAAAGACATGACATTAGAGCTCACATCTGCTGAGTTCTCATGCACAAACTTTATTTGTTGGATTGGGTAAATTTCTTACTGGAGGCAAATTGCTTAGGTCATATTAGGCCAAGGCAAACAAGGTCCCATCTGTGTGATACGTGATCCAATGGTTTTTATTTCTCTGCTCTTCTGCTTTACTTAACTCCATACGATATACGAGATGGAGTGGGAAACATGTTGGCACCAAGAATAAGAGAGCCTCATAAGACAAGCATGGGGACTCATTTCCCTTTATGATGTTCCAGAAGCTTGGATCACTGATTCCTAGGAGCTCTAGCCACTGTCATCTCCTCCCACCCTTGTGTGAAGCAATTCTTGGAGTGATCTCCTGAATAGAAGAAGGAAGTGTTTGTCCACCAGCTTTCATTCCTCATTGATTAGGAGTCATCACGTGGGAAGATAATTTCCTAACACTTCCATCTATCCATTGTGTCAGAGACACAATATCCTGATACTTCCACTATCCATTGTGTCAGAGATAGAAAGTGAGAACTGTGCATTGCAGCTGAGGCAGGTGCTGTTGGGCTACACCTGGATGAAGCTATTACTAAGGCAATGCATGGAGTAGGGCATCCCAAGAGGACAGCAGGTGAAGCATAGAAAGTCAGACTTTCTATGTATCATACTTGTGCATGGATTTCAAAATCCTTGCCTCAAAGTAAATCATCTTTTAATTCTGTTTCCCACAAACTTTTAAAGTACACTTGTATATTCTTCTATCCAATATTAATAGAGAACTTTTTATGCATCACCGTTTTGTCTGTACAGACACCAGTATAATAGTCCTCATGAATTAGACATTCTTTACAACACTAAGCTTGTCCTTACTATGTATAATGCACTCTTCAAAGTATTTTCCACATTATAGTCATTTAATCCTGACAATAATTTATGAACTAGCTACTAGCATGATCTATGCAGAGAGGTTAGTTACGTTGCCTAGATTCACATGTTGAGTGTGTGGTATAGCTGCCTAGTGCAGTTCAGTACCAAGCATGGTCTTTTGGGAGGTAAATAAAGGAAAGAAATGTTTGAGCTCTAAGTTAGCATTGAAGAGTAGCTTTTTTTAAAAAAAAATATTTATTTGTAAGTCAGAGTTACACAGACATAGAAGGAGAGGAGGAGAGAGAGAGAGAGTCTTCCATCTGCTGGTTCACTCCCCAGTTGGCTGCAAAGGCTGGAGCTGTGCCAATTCGAAGTCAGGAGCCAGGAGCTTCTTCCAGATCGCCCACATGGGTGCAGGGGCTCAAGAATCCAGGCCATCTTCTACTGATTTCCCAGGGCATAGCAGAGAGCTAGATTGGAAGTGGAGCAGCTGACACTTGAACTGGTGCCCATATGGGATGCTAGCACCGCAGGCAGCAGCTTTACCTGCCATGCCATAGCGCCAGCCCCCAAAGAGTACCTTTGAATGCATATCTGGCTCACATTTTAATGACTGTAAGTTTAGTGGTGTGTTTCTGAGAATGTATTTTCAGGGCAAACAGTCATGAGTTTACTTTCCGAATCTATTTCTAGCACCTTGCTGGAAGCTCTTAGACATTTCCAAATTCCCATTCCTTCTTCTACACATGGAATTTATTTATTTCATGTGGTTGTTTTGAGCATTATATTTCAAGTACTTAGAGAGCTCACAAAGTACTCTAGAAATAAATGGTCAATTAAAATATATATTTATAGAATGTTTATGATTACATGTCTTCTTCACTGTAGGAAAACTTCTTTAAAGAAAAATGAGAAAGAATGAAGCTTAGTGCCAGTAGTATATGGCTCAGAACAAGGTAGGCACATTATTTATTTATATACTTGCTTTTTAGTTTTAGTAGCACTAAGCCTTATTTTATGCCTTTCTGAAGTAGATTTAATAATAGGATTTATTTAGCAAGATTGTCCTAAAGGTCAAATGAATGATTTATACAGGTCAAGCAATTGGTCCATAGTATATGCTTAGAAAATGCTAATATAGTTGTGCAGTAATGATAAAAAATGTTAGACAATCTGGTGGGAAAGAAAATTTAAGACCAAAATCCTGTCCAAATTTTAAATTTCTTGCTATGATTTTTTATTCATTCTTATCAGGCTCTTTATTCTCCACATTAATGTTTCTGGGAATACCTCCTGTTTATATATAAATGGGGAAGTTTTTCCCTAGTCCAACATAATGACAAATAGCTAAAAACAGTGGAATTGGCCTGTGACATAAAGACATAAAATGTGATACATTTTTAGATACAGTGAGCGGTACAAAAGCACTTTTATTAGTGGGTGATAAGAAGATTGGAAAGAAAGATCTGTCTGGGTGAGGACTATAACTACAATTTCTCCAGAAGTTTTAAGTAAGATTGACCTGATCTCAGAATTGTTCCTTGGGAATTGCATCTACAAACTTGATGAAGCAGTACATCTTGCAGTTGTAGAACTTTTGATGTCTGAAAACAAGGACTTGGTCATATGTAAGGCTACAATCACCTGTCCTTTGTGTGACTCTTAATTTCATATTTGGCCAATAGCAACAATGTACGGGTGTCTGGTGGCCTTTAGAGAGATGACTGGATCCAAGGAATACCGTATGTCCCATATGACATTGCAGATGAGATATCAGGTCACTTGATACTGTCTAACTCGTCTTGTACAGAGCACACAATGGTTCTTGAATTTGGAAATGAAGTAGACGTTGCCCAAATTTCCCATGCTTTTAAATTTAACATTAGTAAAAATAGCATTTTCCATAGTTCAGACCCAAGGCCCATCACCCAGGAATTTCTGGGAAAGGCCTTGGAAAGAGAAGGGAGTCTCATCTTCTCATGACACATCCTCTTTCGTGGTGAATGCCTCTCATTCTCCCTGGGGTGCCATGAGTTTACAACTAGATAGTTCATACTGTATGTCACTTGGGCTTTTGAGAAGTGCTGGTAACTGTGTCAAGAATATTCTTTCTCGGGAGGCAGCACTGTGGCTTCGTAGACTAAGCCTCTCCCTACAGCCCCAGCATCCCATATGGGCGCTGGTTCCTGTCCTGGCTGCTCCTCTTCCAAGCCAGCTCTCTACTAATGGCCTAGGAAAGCAGTAGAAGATGGCCCAAGTTCTTAGGCCCCTGCACCCACGTGGGAGACCAGAAGAAGCTCCTGGCTCCTGGCTTTGGATCAGCTCAGCTCCAGCCACTGTGGCTATTAGTGGAGTAAACCAAATGATGGAAGACCTCTCTCTCTGTCTCTCCCTCTCTCTGTCTGTAACTCTACCTCTCAAATAAACAAATAAAATCTCTAAAGAATACTCTTTCCCAGTCCTCCCAATTCCAAAATGATGTGTTGCCCTCTTTGATCACCTTAGGACTGGAAAAATCTTCTATTTTATGTAAAAGGGGAAAAATGCCCACTCCTTCACCTACAGACATTTGTACTCTGTCATTGTAATGGACTATGTGTCACATGATCCTATGCCTTGAAGTATGTTTTTAAAGGACAATCAGAAAACTCTACCATCTTTTTCTTCCATGAATTCCTGCATGCCATGTGTACCCTGTGTGTAGTCATCTTGGAGTGGCTGAAAGCATGTTGGGATGGCTGAACTGAAGGACTCTTTACATTTATTGGAATAAATATATATGATTTGTAGTTATGTCTGTGTTATAACTAACGTATTTCCAGCCATAACCATTGTAGGAATAGCTTCTAGAAATATTGCTATTGTCCCATATGCTTACTAACATACCTTTGTGACATGATACTCATGACTATCTGACTTAATGGTTCCTGAGGATTCAAATCTAGAATTATGCAATTAATCTGTGGAAAATTCTATTTTCAAACGTGTAAAATTATAAGAAGAACATTTGGTTTTCATCAAAGTCTAGAGAAAGTAGACCTGTTTTCTGTTAAAAACATATTTGATGATATGCCAAAGGTGATTATAAAAGTTCCATATGTACTTTTGATTTTTGATGTAAATCACCAAAGTTGAAATCTATCATAATTCTATATAATGACAAAATCTTGAAAAATTCTACAATAGGTAGTATGTTTGTAAGTGAAGTCATTTATTTTGTACAAACTATTAATAGCAGAAAGCAAATTTTGATATTATGACAGAATAAAGGCTGAGTTATCTTTCTATTCTCTCTATAAAATGTCCTTTCACTAAAATGTTCTTCCAGAAAAATGTCCTATGAATAGGTGATTAAAGAGTGCATCACCAAAAAAATCCAGAAAAAAAGAATTACAGGGGAGAGGATGACAATCAATAAAAATATATTTTATGGGGGAGTTCATTTGACCTAGCAGTTAAGATGTTTACATCCTATATCACTGTTCTTGGGTTCAAATATTGGCTTTATTCACAATTCCAGCTATTAATGTACACCCTGGGAGGCAGCCAGTGATGGCTCAAGTAATTGGTTCATGGACTGGGTTCTTGGCTCCCATCCCAATGGATGGTTACTCTCTGTCTTTCTCCATCTCTCTCTCCCTCCATCCCTCTGTCTCAAGTAGTTTTTTTTTTAAATTGTTTTGATAATGTTTATATTATAAACGTCAACTTTTTATACATTGTAATGTACTATGGCTCCTCTCCACATTATAAATAAATGTTCACCTTTTGCTTATTTTGTGTTCATAACCTTGTATTTGTTTCTTTAAATGGCATACCTTGATTGTATAAGCTACCTGCATCACGAAATCTATATCTTCTGCCATTAACTATGCACATTTTGTCACCTGTCCCTGAAATGGTCTTGTACTAATTGTGCTTTTATCTTGCACAATTTGTGTCTTGCTCAAAGTTCGTTCATCTCTTTTGTCAAATCCTCACCCCACAGGTTCCAATCCAGTGCATGGTACTGGGCCAGAGAACTGGAACCATTACGATCTCTACCAGGTCCAATGTGACCACACAGTCTATATCTATATCTAATCTGAATCATTGACCAGATAGCATTTGCAGCCTTTCTCTCCGGGCAATCAACCCATGGATCCCTGGGATTCCTGACTCCTCACACAGATGTATGTTTGAATCTCAAGACTGCCTCCCTCAAGAACTCAGTTATAAGAGGTTTCTAAATGAGATGAGATGACCAGGAGGAGAAAGACCCACATGATTGTGTGGGAACAAAAGTCCTTAGAAAATTCCCAGGAGAGAATTGAAGGAAGCTGGGTCATATGGCACCAAGGTCTATCTAAAACTTACCCAAAGTTGTCCTGTGTATCTGATATAAAATCCAAATACCTCACCATGACCTGCAAAGTCCTGCCTCATCTGTTTCCTGCCAAAGTCTCTGGCTAGATTTGTTGCCACTCTCTACTTTGCTCACCAAGTTCTAGGCCCACTTTCAATCCTTACACATGCCTTCTTCATCCCACCTCTGTGCTGTTGAATGTACATTTCTCACTTTCTGGATGTTCTCGTTCATAATTTTGTATTCTTTATACACTCTTGTGTTTCAGGTCTCTGCTACAACATCTCTTCCTTGGAGAAGTCTTTCACAATCACTATGTACCCAAAGTAAATCTGTGTTTCTTACTCTATATTGTCAGCACCAATCATTATGCACTTAACAATACAATTATTTGAATAACCTATGTATTCGTCTACAAATTTGTCTGAATCATTCAGCACAAAATAGATGTTTATGGCAGCTAGAAGATGATAAACATCATATTATGGTATTATAAACATTGTCATTAAAATCTATGAGGGAGATGTACATAATACAATTTTAAACCTTTGTCCTAATAAAAGAGCATGCAAACTGTTGATTTCCTGGATATGGATGGTAGTTGATAGCGAGAGAGAGAGATACATCGGTTGAATGAACTCAGGTTACCTATATGAATTAATTAAATAATTAACTGAAGACATGCATGAAGAGCAGTCAGATGGGCTGGATTGAATATGAAGACAGAAAAGTATCACCTCGGGCTAAATTTTCAGGAGGCACTCACTTTCAGTTCCTAAATGATTATTGTAGTATTTTATATGCCAATTCCGCACTTGTGTGAACTTAAGAAAGGACTTCCTTAACTTTTAGGCTCTTATTGCCTCATTTACTTCAGCTGAGTGGGTCTGAAATAGACTCTCCAAACAGAGGTAAGTGTACTGCACCTGCCTTTACTGATGATCTAATGAAGTATAAATTAGGGTCGTCTGAAGGTTCAAGATTGGTATAAATATCTTCACTCCTCAGTTATGTTCTTATTGACTTGGATCTTGATGAACTCTAGGGTAGCAGTTTTCAACTGCCCACGTGCCTACAGAATCACACAGGAAGTTAGTTTCGAAGCACAATTCCAGCCCTCAGCAGAAGGGCTCTGACTCAGTGGCCCTATTGCTCTATTTCTTTGGGCATCAGTGCCTTATGCTCCAACCAATTCTATGTGAAGAAACAACAGCAATGTATGGCATAAGCATTGCTGTGGATTCACTACATCTTGTTTAATTTTATTTCTGGAAACACTGCCATATTTCCTTCTAACCTTGATGTCAAGTGAGCCATAGGACTGATTTCTGGGTGAAGTGATGAGCATCATATCCAGGTTAGGCCCATAAAAAAGGTCAAGCAGTCCTCCAATGTCTATCCCTTCTTTCATTGACCAGCCAAGTGCAGAGCATTCTTGGGACAATTTGAGAACACAGGAGATGAGGGGAATTTCACAGAGACAGGAGGCCACATCTTTAAGTGACTACCCCAAGCAGCTGCTCCAGCTCCAACATGCTACAATCTACAAAGCAAGTAAAAATTAAACACTTATAGTAGTTAGTTACTGAGATGTGTCAACATCTAGAATTACTTCCCATGACTAATAAAAAACATTTCTTTTCTGACCAAGATAAAAAATTATAGTACTTGACATCAACCGCGTTGCTTCAGAATTTGACTTTCTATTAGTGCATTTCAATGTCTTAAAATGATCTTAAAAAGACATTAGGTGAATAACAAACACAAAAAGTTGGGCTTCAGAATCAGAATCTTAAGCTTGTATCTACACTTACTGGCTGTGTGTTTTGGAGAGAATTATGCAACTTCTTTAAGTCACACATTCTCTAATTCATACACATTAAATGAAGGAAGAGATGGAACACATTAAATAGTGATGGTAGAATGGTAGCTAATAATTTCTTGATCATATTTTCAGGGTTTTCAAATGCAGAATTTTAGTTCCACCTAGTAGATATTGATGTTACCATTCTAATTATGGTGCACATAGATAATTTGATATCGTTTTCCTGTATTTAAAGATTTATTTTATTTGTTTGAAAGAGTTACAGAGAAAGAGGGAGAGAATCTATCTTTTAATATAGCATATCTGAATACATGAGTATATCAGGATATTGTGAAAGTGTCTTGCAACTATCTCATGTGAAAATACAGGCATTTTGAGCTGGCGCCATGGCTCAATAGGCTAATCCTCCGCCTTGCGGCAAAGGCACACCGGGTTCTAGTCCTGGTCGGGGCGCCATATTCTGTCCCGGTTGCTCCTCTTCCAGTCCAGCTCTCTGCTGTGGCCCTGGAGTGCAGTGGAGGATGGCCCAAGTGCTTGGGCCCTGCACCCGCATGGGAGACCAGGAAAAGCACCTGGCTCCTGGCTTCGGATCAGCGCGATGTGCCGGCCACGGCGGCCATTGGAGGGTGAACCAACGGCAAAAGGAAGACCTTTCTCTCTGTCCCTCTCTCTCTCACTGTCCACTTTGCCTGTCAAAAAGGAAAAAAAAAAAAAAAGAAAGAAAATACAGGGATTTTGGGGCCTGCGCTGTGGCGCAGTGACGCAATGGGTTAACGCCCTGGCCTGAAGAGCTGGCATCCCATATGGGTGCCAGTTCAAGACCTGACTGCTCCTCTTCTAATCCAGCTCTCTGCTGGACTGGGAAAGCAGTATAAGACCTCTCTCTCTCTCTCTGTCTCTCTCTCTCTCTCTGTGTAACTCTGACTTTCAAATAAATAAATAAATCTTTTTTAAAAAAGAAAATACAGACATTTTATGTTTTGAATTTCTACTTCTACTAACAAATCATGAAGTATGTCTTGACACACCCACAGGCTTTTTTACATTTGATTAAAGAACATGCCTAAATTTTGTCCTCAGATTTTAACAAGATGTAAAGTCAAATTCAACAAATGCATAGCACCAATCTTCACTAATATTATTTTAAGAGATACTGAGCTTATTCGTATGAAATCTTGACTCAGAGAAGTTTCTTTAAAGAATTAAAGTTAAAAACAGAAAGTGACCTTGCAACATATCAGAGAAATGCAATCTATATGTTGATACATGTCACATTAAATAGCCCTGTATGAATGAATGTATATATAAATACTACCATGTAATATTTAACAAGTACAGTACAGATTTCTTTGTAATTGATTTATTGGGGTATATGTTAGTATACATTAAAACATGCATATTAAAGGTATATAGGAAGCAGCAGCAAAGAAAACAACAGAGTGAAGAGACAACAAACAGATTGGAAGAAAATATTTGCAAACTATGCATCTGATAGAAGATTAATACCCAGACAAAAGACAAATATCATATAATTTCCCTGATCTGTGGCTACTAATAGGGAACAAAAAATATAATGTACAATTATTTATATTGCAATCTATATAAAATTATACTTGTGCATAAACTGTTGAGAATAAATGACTTAAAGTCTTAATGAACTTTATTATTTTATAATCACACATGAAAATTTAGATGTTACATTGTCATCACTCCTATTTCATTGAAAGAAATTATGAATGACTAATTGACAAAAAAGCTGTATATGGGTGAAATGGTCATTTATACATTCAATTATTGTTTGTAGCTGTTGTCTATATTTTTTTGTTGTTTTTGCTTTTTACATGTTAAACTTATTCGGTGAAGTATTAAGCCTTTTTACTGTGGTGTAAATTTAAAATATGTTGTCTCAAAAACTAAAAGAAAAAGACAGGAAAATAGGTAGAAGGAAGAAGGTAGGAGGAAGGGAGGGAGGGAGGAGGAGGGAATATCACTATGTTCTTAGATTTGATCTACAAATAATATTAAATATATTAAAAATTTAAAAAACTATCCAGAATATATAAGGAACATGAGAAGTTAAGAAACAACAAAACAAGTAGTCCAATTAAGAAATGAGTAAAGTATCTGGATAGATATTCTTCAAAAGAAGAAGTACAAATGACCAAAAATATGAAAAAATGCTAAGTATCGCTGGTCATCAAGAAAATGCAAATAAAAACCACAATGATGTATCATCTCACTGCAGTTTGAATGGCTGTTATCAACAAGTAAAAAATAATAAATTCAGGCAAGAAAGTAGAGCAAAGGGAATGAAATACACTGTTGGTGGGAATGCAAATTAGCACTACCGTTATGGAAAACAGTATGGAAATTCCTCAAAAAACTAAACATAGATCTACCATATGACTCAGCTATTCCACTTCATTTCCAAGGAAAGTGAAATCAGCACATAAAAGTGTCATCTGTACTTCTGTGTTTTTGCAACAGTATTCACAATAGCAAAGATGTGGTATCAACTTAGATATCCACTATTGGATGAATAGATAAAGAAAATGTGGTATATGCATTGGAATATTACTCAGCCAAAAAAAAGAATGAATCCTGACATTTGCAAAAAAAATGGAATTGGAGATTATTATGCTAAGTGAAATAAGCCAAGTATGGACAAATACCACATTTATCTCATATATGGAATTTAATACACACACTAAAATTTATATAGTATTAACAAATGTGTGGGTGCCATATTATGTGGTATTAGATATTTGTAAATGTTGTCTTCACTGAATTGTACCCTTCCATAAAAATATAACCTTTTTTAATCACTTGTGATCTTTGTCATGAAGCCTGCATATCATATAACAACAATAAATTCCCCAGTTTTTAATAAAAATGGTACTGGGGTAGATAATAACTACATATGAAGCGAATATGTCAAAATGTTAATCATTGTTAAGTTTATATGTGCTCATTGAACTTTTCTACATTATTTGAAAGATTTTAAAGTAAAAATTAAAAAGATAGAACAGGTGTACAATTTGGTAAGTTTTAACATTGGCATACACCCATAAGCTCATCACCACAATTAAACTTACAAATATGTCCATCACCCGAAATCTACATTGTGATCTTTAATAGTTTTTACCTCCTCTCTCTCCTTGGGAATCAGTGATCTGTTTTCTGTCACCATATTTATTTGATACTTTCTAGAATTACACACAAATGAAATTATGTAGTGTGTACTCCTTGTGTGTGGTTTATTTCCCAAGTGTATCAAGGATTACTTATGTTCTTGTATGTGTTAAGATTTCATTTATTGATTGATTGTATTCATTGCATGAATATGTAGCAATTGGTTTATCTAGTCACCTGTTCATGGACATTTAGATATTTCCTGGTCTGGACTAATACAAAATAAGCTGTTATGTGTATTTATACAAAAGTCTTTTTATGACATGTTATTTCATTTCTTTTTGGTAAATATTAAAAATGGAATGGGTAGACTATCTGGAATGTATATGCTTGAGCTTGTATATGAATTAGTTTTGAAAACAATTACACCACTTTGCGTTCCTACAAATTGATGTATACTAGTTCAAGTTCTTTGGCACCCTCATCAACACTAGTATGGTCAATCTTACTATTTTAAATTTCCTAGTATGTATGTAGTAGTATCACATTGTTTACATTTGCAGTTCTCTGACAACTAAGGATGTTAATGATCTTTGCAAGTGCTTATTGTGAAGTCTTTTTTTTTTTTTCAAGCTTGTTTCCCATTTTTAATTGAGTTGTTTGTTTTTAATTCCAAGTTTGAGAGTTCTTTAAATATACTGGTTTTAAGTCTATTATCAATCCTTTATTCAAATATCCTTTAACATGTTTGTGATTTACAAATATTTCCTTCTAATCTGTGGCTTTTCTTTCTGTTCCTTTAAGAGTGGGACAGAAGACTCAGAACTAATCTATTAGGAAAACAAGACACTGAAGTAGACTGAAGTTAGCTGTTCACAGCATGAAAGAAAATGGCAACTGTTTTCTAAATTAAGTATTTAAATGTCATGCTAATCTACATGTGATTGTCTCAGGGTTGCATGGCACCTTGCTTAATGGTTTTTGATGGTATGGATAACATTAACCCTTCACTCTCCTCAAATAAATTTTAACTGTTCCAGTCTGTTCTTTTTGCCTCTCAGTGAAACTAACCACTAATTGCAACCAAAATTCTTTCACATATGTAAATCTGACTTATGTGATTGTGGTTTCTGTCTTTCATAGAACAAGAGATATCTAAAATTCTGAATCTCTATACCTTCCATCAGCTGCCAAGAGCAGCCACCACTTCCAAAACAGTGCCACAAACTCGAGGTTTGATATACATAGTACTGTAATATGTGTGTGACAGATCATCCCTGCCCCAGGTCTCCCACTGATCAGAGAGAGAGACAACAATGCAAATCAGTGAAAAGTGCCTCTAGTCAAAGGAAACCTAAGAAATACACAGTCTACCAGCACCATAGAGTGGATAAAAGAAGGGGTTTTAAAGGACAAAATGTTCTAGCCCTGGCTGTGTCACTGCTAATCTGACAAATTTAGATAAGTCATTTTGTGTTTTACATTTTTGTTAAAATAAGATCTAACTTAGAAAATTGGTATACAATACAAAGATAACACACTTAAAATGAGGTATATAACAAGATATCAAATGATAAATTAATTTCATTGTACATGACATAATAAAAGTGAACAGGAATAAAGCTTTGGGATCAAATATTTTGTACTCTTCTAGTTATAATTGTTAGCATTTATAGAGAACCCTCTGTGTACTAGTTATAGGCATGTATTACTATTTTTATTTTACAAAGAAACTGAAGAACAGAATTTTTTTAAAAGTCCATATTCATATAGTTCAAGTAGGGGTTTTAGATAGGCCTTCTGATTGGGATTAAATCTATTGAATTATCTTTTCAATCTATTTATTGCTTGCCTGGTTAATTCTAGATCAGGGTTTCTCAACACTGTCAGTATTGACATCCTGAAACAGATGATTCTTTGTTGTGGAGGGCCGTCTTGTTCATTGTGGGATGTTTAGCAACATTCCTGGCCTCTACCCACTAAATATTAGTAGCACCCTCGCTACCAGCTGTGATAACAAAAAATATCACTGGTCATTGCCAAATGTTCCCTAAAGGGTAAAATCGCCCTTGTTGAGAAATGCAACAGTAGAGAGAAATGCCACCCTGGATGTAGACAGAGCTTTGGCTTCTATGCATCCAAGTTCATTGTACACCCAGCAGTTAACACCATCCCCAACGTCTACGCTTGTGTCTTGTGAGGTTGTAATTTTGCAGTCCAGCCTGCCATTACAGTGCAGGAGGGCTTGCTTTGACGCCCACTTAAGAAGCAGAATCTTGCAGGTGATTGTTTCCAGGGTGCACTTGGGGTCTTTCGTCACCGACTTCTAAAGCTGGAGCCTGTCTTTGGGACACCTTCCTGGCTGGGTGCCTCTGTAATGTTTTCAAGCTGTTGTAGAACACGAGGCCAATACATTAAAGTCAGGGAAAAGAAAGCCCTCCAGGGAGCTGGAAGTAGGTCTCTAGATCTCAGTGGGAGCTCTCTGCCAAAGAAGTCAAAACTGCAGCTTCTTTCGCCCCTGGTGTGGCAGAACTTGCAAATGTTATTAAAACATATTTTCTGGGGTCTGGAGGTAAGTGAAAAATGAGACATTTGTCATAAAAATTGCCAGTGGGTCAACTTGGCCCTAGTTGAATTAACTCCATTACATAGACACAACCTGTTGAACACTTGTTTAAAAAAAAAAAATGCCCCAGGGCCTGGTGTTTGCTCACAAGCTGTCATAAATCCAGTCCTTTGTGGAAGAGGCCCTTTGGAATTAAAAATAAAGGAAATGCATTCTGTGGCCCGCAACAGTCAGCTTCTTGGGTAACAGTGGTCAGAGTAAATGGAACTTATTTTCTCTGTTAATCATTCCCTGGAGAAATATTTCAGTGCCAAAAAAGACCTAGAAGGTGATAATGATAGAACTTGCTGTATGAACTTGGGTACAGCTTCTCCATCTGCCAGTTTCCCTTGTCTTGCTTGTAATTTGAAAAAGTGTAGAAAATAAGTTCACCTTAAAGACACTGCCCTCAGAAGTTCAGCTATTTTATCCCTGCCAAGCAGGGTTCCTCACTGGCCAAGCAACATGGGAAGTACAATGCAGACCCAGCAGGTGCCTAAGGTGGGGTGGGGTAATAGAAGAGCAGGTACCCATACCAGCACTGCTCAGATAGGGGGGAGGGAGAGTTACATTGTGGTGACTGCAAGGCTTGCACAATTCCAGCACTTTGTAACGAGCATCCGGTGGTTACTGATTACAGAATTGCTGAAGGTTACAATGATACCAAGTGGTGCAAAGTTTGTGAAGAAAGCTCAGCAGTTGATCTACATTGGGATTTTTGCAACTCTATGGGATGTGCTTCTGAGGGCTGGTGCACTAAGGCTAAGCCAAGTATTTTACGAAAATACACCACTGGGTTATTTCTCACTGGAGTCAGACTAGATCATGCCTGAGGCCCCTCTCAACAGTAACACTTCACAATATTGTGAATGGAACATGGGTTATCTGATTCGTCATTTCACAACATCTCCCTAAAGAAATGAAGTCCTCAGTTAACCATCCTCAATAAAGAGATCAAGTCCATCAATCTTTTAAGGTTCTCACATATATATTCTTATATAGTAATATTTTAAAGGATGAATATTGCCAACAAATGAGAAGGCTCTGAAATATACTCACAATTCATTCCAGAGCAAATGCTCTGAGATTTGTGGTGTTGATGAGAGCTTATGAGTCCCTCTCCTTATAGAACTTACAACCTGGTAAGTAAATAGATGTTGGATAAAAAATTGCAGGTTCTGTGATTCCTCAGAATTAGAACAGACAAACAAAGAGATGGAAAAGGAATAAGGGAAAATATGAGCTAGAGGGAGTGACACAGAAAAAAAGCTTATACTCTTGAATTATCTTTTTGTTATCTAATTCTCTTTTCAGCTCCTTAAAAAACAAGTTAAAGGTGATGTGTGGTATGGAAGAAACCTGACATAAATCTTGGAATCAGATTTAAGGACAATACTAGTCATGGTTTTTGCTGTCTGTATGAACTTGAATCTGAATTTCCTCATTTGCAAAACAGGAATGTTATTTTTTAGGAGATGAGAGAATTAGATGTGTTGTAGATATCTGGCATCTAAAAATTGTGGTACAGTTGCAGAATCACTGGGCAATGAAAAGCCAATAGCTACAGGTTCAGTAACCATTACTGACTAAAAAATTCACGAAAAGCAATGCATGTTGGATTCACATAATTTGCTAAGATCCAGGTAATAAATATTTCCACAGTACCAGATGCTTATAAAATTTATAGCTGTATATAGAGCTAACTTTTAACATTTTCATGCAGATGTTTGGCATTGTTCAGACCTAACCAATAAGTAGCTAGAGAATTTGCCTTTATCATAAGACAGGTTTTGTGATCAGTTATTTCAAATCTCAGAATGTTTTGAATAAAGGGGATAAAGATGACAAAAAATGTTTGAGTCTACTCCATTTCCTGTAACACACTTTAAATCAGCACTAGTTCAGTGTGACTGTTGGGAAAACATGAGAAATATAAAATTAAACCCTTCACATTCTCAAAACTCAACTGCAACATTCATACATTCAAAACAATTTATTGAATCTCTGATATCTGCCCAACACACTGCCAGAACTAGGAAAAATATAATCGTTGTCATTTCAAGGAAAATTATATAGCTAGACAGAAGGTCAATAGCTGCATAAACAGATATGAGAGCATGGCTGTGACAAGGAAGAGAGTCATGGTGCTATGAATGCACATAATGAAGATTTGCTGTAACAATGACTTCTCCAGGGAAATGGAATTGGAATCTGGGGGAAGGTAGAACTTGAGAAAGTGAAAGGGAAGAAGATTGTGCACAGGTCAATCAGGATGAGTTAAGACCCTGTAGTTAGGGGTAATTATAGAAGTATATAAAACTGAAGAAAGTCTTAGTGGTTACAGAGGGTCTGCCAAGGGAAGAGTGGTGAAAGTTGGTTTCAACACACATGTAGTAACTGGCAAAATCACATGTGCTTGTTTTAGTTTTAGCAAAAGCCAAATCCTTCCCACTATTCTGAGAGCAATGGGAAAATACTAAAGAAAATGTTAAGGTGAGTGAAATGATTGACCAGGTTTATGCTTGGAAAAGTCATTCTGGTTGATGGGCAAAAAGGAGAGAGACAAGTAGAGAGTATAGTAAGTATAGTGAAACTAGTTAAGAATCTCTTTCTATAGTTTACCTGGAAGAAAAGCACAGATAAAAACAGGGTCTTGGTCAAGATAGAGGGGGCAAATATGAACATATAAGAGATGTCAAATACTGGGGATTTGACACAGACTGTCTATGGATGCTGGGATAGTGAGAGAGGAAGTGGTATCAACAGTGAATCTTAGGATTCTTGTTTGTGCAACTAGGTCTACAGTGTACATTTTGTAGATATAGGCACATGGAATAAGGAATAAACTCAGAGGATTTAAAAACCAAAAATTATGTTTTGGACATATTAAGTCTGTGTGCCTTTGAATTATTGAAGAGTATTCACAAGGGTGTAGAAGAACCCAAGACACAGTGAAGATTTCTCCAGGGAACAGGTGAGAGATGGTTCCCAGTCACCCAGTCTTAACTCCACAACGCAACAAGGAGTCTTGGTCAGTTTTTGTATTTTCTAGGGCAACTACATTCATCTCTTTGTATCACCTTTCTTTCTTTTTTTTCTAGATTCACTATTTCAGTCGTTGTTTCCTGGAACTATAGGTATCTGGTACATAGTGGGGAGGGAGCTTACAATGGGAACTAGAAAGAATGTTCCAGTTTTCTCCACAGGAGATGCCCTCAATTAAAAAAGAAGTACTAGAACTAAATATCAAACTCATGTTCCTTGAAGGTGAGAATGAAGTTAAAGATAAAAATGGCATGTTGAGGTATTTGTCCTTCAGTATCAAAGTATCAAAGGTGTTCATAAATATGTGTCAATTTTTTAAAGATTTGTTTATTTGAAAGAGTTACAGAGAGAGGGAGAGAGAGAGAGAGAGAAAGAGAGAGAGAGAGAGAGATACTCTATTTGCTGGTTCATTCCCCCAAATGATCCCAATGGCCAAGACTGGGTCAGGTCAAAGCCAGGAGCTTCATCAGGTCTCTTAAGTGGGTGCAGAGCCCAAAGACTTCAGCCATCTTCTGCTGCTTTCCCAAGTGCATTAGCATAGATCCAGAATGGAAGTAGAGCAGCTTGGACACAAACCAGAACCCATCTAAGATGCTGGCATTGCAGGCGGTGGCTTAACCTGTTATGCTGCTGAAGCACAATGCCTGCTTATATGCATCAGTCATTTAAATGGCATGATGAAAGGAGCTTGTGCCAATGAGGCAGTCCTTCCCCACATAGAAAACGACTTTGGGGTCCAGCGCTTTGGCATAGTAGATAAAGCCGCCGCCTGCAGTGTGTCACATCCCATATGAGCTCCGGTTCAAGTCCTGGCTGCTCTATTTTCGATACAGCTCTCTGCTATGGCCTGGGAAAGCAGTGGAAGATGGCCCAAATCCTTGGATCCCCGTGCCCACATGGGAGACCCAGAGGAAGCTCCTGGCTCCTGGCTTCCAATCAGCACAGCTCCGGTGGTTGCAGCCAACTGGGGAGTGAACCAGAGGATATAAGATCTCTCTCTCTCTCTCTCTCTCTCTCTCTCTCTCTCTCTTTGCCTCTCCTTTCTCCTTCACTTTTTGTGTGACTCTGACTTTCAAATAAATAAATAAATCTTAAAAAAAAAAAAAGAAAATGACTTTATCCTTTTGTGAGTGAACAGAGCTAAAAGGAATGATTAAGTTAAAAAAGCTAAATAATAACATCTGCTTATTCAATAAGCTCAGTTCTGATCTGTTCACATTCCATTTTTTTAAATAAAATTTATTTATTTCAGAGATAGGGTGATAGAGAGATTTAAAGAGAAATAGGTGATAGAAATAGGGAGTGTCCATCTACTGGTTCACTCCCCAAATGCCCACAATGGGAGATAGGAACTCAATCCAGGCCTCCATCAGGGACCCAAGCACTTGAATCATTACTGCTGTCTCCCAGTGTCTTCATTAGCAGGAAGCTGGAGTCAGGGCCTGGAGGCAAGAATCCAATCCAGGGACTCTAATGTCTAAGAATGTGGGTGTCTTAACTGCTGTGTAAATGCCTGCCCTTATATTCTATTTTCATTTGCCATATTTGCTCTCATACCCACTTTGAGAAAAGCAAGGTTAAGAAGATGTGTTGTACAATATTATCCATCCTACCAACACCAATTACGTCCTCATCTGAAATGTGAATGAGTGCTTGTAGCATGGAATATCCGGATCAGTGTTCATGCAGAGAAAGTATTATATTAAAGACCCAAGTTCATCTAAACATTCAGATTCTTAGAATTGGTGCTCTGGCACAGCAGTTTAAGCCGCTGCTTGTGGTGCCTGTTTTCCATACCAGAGTGCTGGTTCTCAAGTCCTGGCTACTCTACTTCTAATCCAGCTTCCAGGTAATTCCCCTGAGAAGGCAGAAGATTATAACCCAAATGTTTAGGTTCCTGCCATCCATGTGGAAGACACAATGGCATTCCTGGTCTCTGGAATTCTCTGGTTGTTGCAGCTATTTGGGCATTTGGGGAGTGAACTAGTGGGTAGAAAATCTCTATGTGTGTTCTCTCTCCTCTCTCTCTCTCTCTCTCTCTAGTTTAGCCTTACAAATGAATAAGTCTTTAAAAATTTCAGATTCTTGGCTCCGATAATGGAAATTCCAATTTTCATTAAATCTGTGTGGTGCCAAGTGATGTTCATTAAAAATGTTCTGGAATGGGGTGACACACACTGCTTGTTGAGAACTACAGATTAAGAGCAGAAACCAATGGCTTTTCATCTGATGAGCATATAGTTGAAGAGCTTTGTAATGTTTGCTCTTTAAATTAACCACCCAATTTACCCTCACCTTCCTCTTTTTAAATATTATTTAACACAGAACTTATCAATCTGTGCCATAGAAAGGCAGAAAATCGTATTATTTGTGGCCATCATAGCTACTAGGACCCTTTCTGCAAGACTAGAGTCTATTTGTCACTGAAACGCGATAGAAAGGGACACAGGAAATGAAACATCTTATTACAATCATTTATAATTTTTTCTTTTTAATTTCTCACACGACATCATTTGATTTGTAGTAATACTTCCTAGGAATAGTGGGAAAATGCTGAAGCAAAGGAAAATGTCTTCTATTAAAGCATTTGCATGAGACTTGAGATCGGCTCGCTCCACATCTTTCCCATCTTTCTTTGGGTGTGTCTTCTGGTCTCAGAGGCTTAATAACTCAGTTCCAGATGTAATTTCAGTTCTTTGTGCTAATCAAGTGCAGTGATTGGCAATGGAATTGAATTCCAAATGGAGTTAAGAGTGGAGAAAAGCAGTAGAAGGCAAGACACCCATTTTGTCTGGGCCGTGTAGTAGACACAACTTAACTCTGGAGACAGTAATTCTAGAAGTGGTTACTTGTCTCTTGACAAATAACACTATTACCCTGGAGCCAGTAGTTATCCAACTCCCCAGCTCCTGTCTGTGGCAGAAGCAGACTCTTCCAGAAGTTAGTTGTGTAGTATTAATCCTGCAAGCACAGATTTCCCAGCTCGTTCAGGAATTTGGTGAATACCTTCCCTCAGTACTTAAAGACAATTAAGCTTGGGTTGAAATCCTGAGTTGAAGTCATGGCAGCTAAGTGCATGTGTCACTATGGGCAGCTCTCTGAACTGCGGGTTTCCCTTTTGTTAAACGAGGTAACTGCTCGCTCCTAGAACGGTTGTGAGGACTGAACCAGCACACATGGGTAACCTACGCAGAGTCTAGTTGCTGTCTTTATAGGGTCTTTTTCTGCTACAGTTGATAGTGGCTCCTGTTAATGCAATTGAATCCTAACAGGTACAAACTGTGTTCAAGTTTGTTATAAATTTCTGACAACTCTGGATAAATAACTTTTTTTTAGTAGAAATGCTCATGGTATCAAAGATGAGCATGATATTTTTCTTGATTTTTTTTCATATTAATGTAATATTAATACAAAGAGAACAGAGTCAACGTAGCTCACATATACAATTCTAAGAATATAAGCGTGAACATAATTTTAAAGAAAATTAACAAGGTTTGAACACTTGTAAAATACATTCCTCTAATCTCTACAATATACAGAAAATATAAGGAAATAAGAGATAAAAAGAGAAAATCAGATTCTCTATAGGATAATAAGGGAATAAAATGTTCTTTTCTAAAATCCTAAATTTATTCTTTTAAATATTGATCAATTTCCCTGAAATCCACACAAAACTTACGTTTTTTATTTCTGTACTTGTACTTAGAAATACTATTCTGAAGTGTTATTATGCCTAATCTTTGTACAATATAAATTCACTTATTTTTTGGCACATGGTGAGAATTAGAATAATTTGCAAGAATTTAAAAGAAAAGGTAAAGTTGTCTAGATTTATACCTAAAGATTGTTGTAAGGAATTAAAAACTAGTATTTAGAACAATAAGCAGGCAACTATAGTGACTTTCCTATTCCTTTTGGGAGATGTGTTATACTCCATAAAATAAGATTAGATAATTATAAACAAAAAGAATAAAATTAGTAACCACAGTTACCATTTTCTGTAGGTTTACTAATTGCTAAGCTCTATTCTCATGTCACTAACAAAATCCCTCACAGATAGTAGTTCTATTGTCTCCATTTTATAGCTAAGGAAACTGATGTACAGAGACATTAAATAATTTGAATTGTCATACATTTATAACTGACAAAGTCGGGGCTGAACACAAAATGGTGCAATACCAAAGTCCATTCACTTAGTGGCAGTTCCTTGTTAGGTACTAGGGTATGTTGCATGATAATAACACTTGCTTTAAAATTGCTGAGAGTGAAATTCAAATGTCTCATCATGAAATGTGACATGTGTACAAATGGATATGCTAATTTTTTTTGACAGGTAGAGTTACAGACAATGAGAGAGAGAGAGACAGAGAGAACCTTCTTCCTTCCGTTGGTTCATCCCCCAAATGACGGCTAGGGGCGGCGCACTGTGCCGATCTGAAGCTAGGAGCCAGGTGCTTCCTCCTGGTCTCCCATGCGGGTGCAGGGCCCAAACACTTGGGCCATCCTCCACTGCCCTCCAGGGCCACAGCAGAGAGCTGGACTGGAAGAGGAGCAACCAGGACTAGAACCCAGTGCCCATATGGGATGCCAGCGCTGCAGGCGGATGATTGACCAAGTGAGCCATAGCACCAGCCCTGAATATGCTAATTTTATTTACTTCTTCAACATTCAATACATGTATCAATCCATCACATTTTTTAATTCAATTTTTTAAAAATAATATACTCAGGCTTGGATTGTTTGTAGTGGGTTAAGCTGCTGTTTGTGACAATGACATCCTGTATTGAACACTAGTTTGAGTCCCAACTTCTTTGCTTTCCATTCAGCTGCCTGTTAATGCACCAGGTAAAGCAGCAGAAGATAGCCCAAGTGCTTGGACCCCTGCAACCCATGTGGGAGCTCTTGTCCATTGTGGCCACATGAGGAATGAACCAGCAGAGAAAATATCTCTCTGTCTGTCTTTCCCTTTCTCTCTGTCACTCTGCATTTCAAAGAATAAAAAAAAAAAACTTTTAAAAATTGAAAAAAATGTATCATTCTTTTTGTCACTTAAAATTTTTTAGTTTTTAATTTTTTTTTTTAATTTTAAATCTATGATAGAGTTCCCAATAAACAGAGATTCACGCTTATCCCCAAATAGGATAAACAAAGTGTAGACTACTTAAAGAGTCTTCCAATGAATCAGAGTTTGGCAACCACAAATCCCTTTTTAAATACAGAAGAAGCTAATTTCCTTGTTTAATTGTGTGTGAGATGTAGCAGTTTATAAACTGTGACATATTCAGTCATCCATACACAGGTAGAACATGCAAGGTGAAGAGTAAAATTACATCTGTCCTCTCACCAGCCATATGGCTTCCCAAATGCTTTTCAGACTCATTGCTCTCATAGAGATAAAAGGCACTTGAGTTTCACAATGTCTCTAATCTTCCACATATTGCATTTCCAATATGTAGAGACTCCTATTGACATGAGGACAACCAGCCTGCATTGTTAAGTTCTGATGCTTTGCATCAGTGCACAGTTGTTTTTTTTTTTTAATCTCTAATTTTTCATGACTAAGGAAGGGTTTAGGTGGTGCTAGCCACCATGTTTGGGAAACTAAACATGTATTTTCTTATTAAAATCTATAGTAACAAGTATTATGAAATAAATTTCAGGATATCATAGATTGTTTGGCATATATAGCCACAATTATTTTATCTTCCTATATCCAATAGAGTGCTCAATAGCCCCTGTGAAAAATATTTATTCTGCTTTTAAATAGCAAGTAAGTATTCTTTTCAGAAAAACAACAGAAAATGAAAAAACAAAATATACACACAAAATAGAATCTTTGGTTATTGTGAGTAGAACATATTTCTGAAAACATTGTGATATATAGAATTGAAAAAAATGCAAAAGAATCCTGTTAAGCATGGCTATTTTCTCTATTATTATTTATCAAATAATTGTGTATTATTTGGTTTATCAATTCTATGTTATGCATATTTCTGTATTTTGTTAAATCAATCATTAATTTTTCAAATTATGAAAGTAAAATTAAACTTGTTAGTATCTATATTGCTGTATTTGAAAAATTTAAATCAAATTTACTTACGAATGCCAATAAAAATGAATGAAGGCTTGCATTAAAGTTTCAATATTTTGTGCCTGTAATATTAAAATGCATGTATAGAAACCATCTTATTTACCAACAAATAGATTCAGCTGGCATTTGACTAAATGATGAAAACATACAAGGTACGCTTTGAAAATGGATAAGTACTGCAGGATCCAATCTCCTGCCATCACCCAACGACTTCAATATGCATGCACTTTGACAGAAGTTGTTAGTGATTCCAATGGGAAGATATGTGAGCAGTTTAGACTTTAATCTTGTGTCTGAGATTGAGTTGGAACTGGTTTGAGCAGGATTTGTTTATCCTATGTATCTGAAGTCAGAGCCAATAAGTCTCTTAGTTTTGAATAGCTTTAAATGTCTATTCCCATTTGGACAGGCTTGATAAGCCTATTTGCAGATAACTAGGACTCACATATGAGCTGTTGCACATGTATTGGTTGAATCAAGACATGTTTTGAAAAATAGCCTCCTCTGCAATTGTATCTGTATTTGTATTTCAAGCATATGGGGTTTCCTTCTTCCTTAAGTGTTCAAGGTAAATGTATACATTGGCAAATGTAACTCTGTAATGGTTGGCCTATCAACCAGGAGATTAATGAGGGTCTAACTGAACAATAGATCAAAGGCGGGTAATATTGATGTGTATTCCTGGGGAGAGATGGGTCAGGGCCCAGTGAGACAAGCCAGGTTTCAGATTGTTTAGTCCACAGGAGAAAAACAGGGAAAGAGAACAGGATGGCAGAAACAAGGCTCACTAGCAAAGAATTAGAGAGAACAGAAACACAACGTGAGGGTAGTTAGCTGAGAAAATGGTGAGGAACAAAGTGAAAGAGAGAAACTTTTCCAGGGAGAACCATGAAGAATGTGGGTGTTAGGAGTCATGTTAATCGTAATTAACACGTTGTGTGGTTTACTTAGCAACAGTAGTTGCTCTTATACTATATAGTTGTTTTGTTTGTTGCTGTGCTTATTTTGTTTGGTTTTATTTTTTTACATCTGATAAAACTCAACAAATAGCCATAAAATTAATTTGTGTTGGTGTCTTTAGTGTAGTTGTTTGCAATAAAGCTACCCAGACACTAATTTAGAAGAATTATTTTGAGACAATTGATGTTAAAATCAGGATCAATTTCATGAGCATGCTACTAGTACAGTGACAAAAGACCCCACAACCAAAAGGAATTTAATGATCTGTAGACATGATCTTGAAAAATCTTAGTAATTTTGCCTGTTTATTAGTGATTTTTATTAAGTTTATTTTTATTTATTTGAAAGACAGAGAGAGATCATTCAACTGCTCAGTCACTGCCCAAATGTGTGATAGCCGGGGCTGGGCCAGGCCAAAGCCATGCACCAGGAATCCCATACGGGGTTCCCACCTGGATAACAGGGACCTGTTGCTTCCCAATGTGCTTATTAGCAGGGAACAGTATTAGAAGCAGATCTGGGACTTGAACCTGGGTACTCTGATAGGGGATGAGAGCATTCCAATTACTGGGCCAAATGCCTACCCAAACAATTTGTCTTTGAATTGGTGCTTGGTAGTGAAATCTGATGGGACAACGGCATGTAAACCAGGTCTTATGGCCTCGGTTCACATGCAGTGCAGCCTTGCTGCCTCCCTGGGATGCATCATCCCTGCCTCCACCCAGTCCTTCACCTGCAGTTGGAGCCAGGATATGGGTGCAAGGTGCGCTGGGGTTAGACGTTTGTGTCCTGCCCGCTGAGTCATAGGTGGTGAGTTGAGCACCTGTGAGGGTCTATCCTCCCCTCAAATATTCTTGTACCCAATAGGACATAACATTAAACAGAAAATTAAAATCTCTATGAGAGAGAGACAGGGATGGAGAGGCTGCGAAAAAAATTAAAAGGGCCTTTGTAATGCTTTCTGAACAAGGGGTTCCATATGTTTGTTTTGAACTGGACCCCACAACTTATGTAGCTGAAAAAAAAAACTAAAGTTTTTTTTTTTTTTTTTTTTTTTTTTTTTTTTTTTTTAAATCCAGGAAGAATCTTGCAGCTACTATCTAGTCCAGCACTATTCAAACATTGTTTAAGGAAGAAGATTCACTTTTCCAAGAAACCCTTATCAGTCACCAATACTTCAAAGAGATCAAAAGCAAACCAGCCAAGCTCCCTTTTTTGTACCCATTTAAAGAGAACTCTCCACCAGCTCTCTTTCTTTGCTCTCCTGTTCCCAAAGTTGACCCTGAAGCAGAGTCCTGCATTAATCCTAGGGCTCCGAAGAATAGGATCTGCAAGCCGGCCAGCATCCCCAAACTCTTTATTTGCCACAGTGGAAATCTAGCCCATAAATTAAGTAACTACTCCAGGTCCACAGATTTTTTTTAGTAAGATTTACTTACTTATTTGAAAGGCAGAGTCACAGAGAGAAAAAGGAGGGTAGGGAGAGAGAAAGACCTTTCATCCACTTGTTCACTCCTCAAATTGTTCCAATGGGCAGGGATGGGCCAGGCCAAAGTCAGGAGCCAGAAGCTTCTTCTGGGTCTCCCACGTGCGTGCAAGGGCCCAAGAAGTGGAGCAACCCAGACTCTATGCCTGTGTCATAGGCCAGGGCCCAAACTGCTATGCCACAACTCTAGCCCCCACCAAAAAGTTCATGGTAGATTCCTTTTGCATTTAGACTTCAAGATTCCTGGTCCCAGGCTTTGTTTTCCCACAACGTCCTTCTACTGCTTCCATCAGTGTGTTTTCTTCAGCTTTTGGAGGAACAACCCTGTTTTACCTAAGTTGAAGGGCATCGAAGATGATCATTCCATCAACACACTGGTGTGGCTGACAAAGCAGCACTGGGTCAGAGTACCATGCACAGAACAGAGCCCATGGTGCAATTCTCATTCACCTGAAATTGCTCTTCTCTCTTGATTCTTCCATCTTTTCACTCTGTACTTTTCTGTACACTAGACATTGTGCTAAGAACTTTGTGTGGAATAACTCACTTAATTCCCACAGTATCCCTGAACAGTTAGGATCCCTGTTCCTTAGCGTATATATTAGGTCATGGGCTCAAAATAGCCAAAGAAATTTTTCCCAGCAAGGGATAGCAGATCTGGGAGCAGAACACAAGTAAGACTAGCTCAACAGCCTTGTGTAGTTACCCTCTAGGCAAACTGTCAAAGAAGGGAAAATCAGCACTGGCCATTACTTCACTCCACTCCAGCCTGCAGCCAAGAGAGATTTGAGACACATGAAGGACTTGTCTTTCTCCAAAGAAACAGCAATGCTGGGTCATTGAAGCAGGTGGCCTGTGATACAGCATCCTCTGGATTCCAAAAGAGGGGTGGAGAGAACCATCAGTGGGACCTCAGATAGACTCACTCAAGGGATATCTCAGGATTATGTTCCAAAAGGGAGAAACATCATAATTCCTAATTACTGTGCAGGTTTTGAGGCTGTAGTCCCAGCTGGAGTTTAACAGTTGCCAGAGCCTGCTGCTGCCCTGGGCTGTTTTCCAGTAGTCGCTCTTGGAAAGTTGCCAAGTTTTGCCCATGAGGGCAACTCTGTTGCCGGTTCCTGTTTTGATCAATCATAGCACTTTAGGAACATGCTACAGTTGATGTCATGGGCCACTGGGTTCTGGACATTAAATTCCTTCACTGTGCTAAAGAGGGGACGTTTACAGTTGTCATCTTTTTTTTTTTTTTATCACGATTGCTTTTTTCTGCTTCAGATAAATGAAATATTTGCTTTGATAGCATATAATTTGAATCTGTAAATATCACCTGTTTCTCTGAAACAATCAGCTAATATTAAAACATATCATTCGCTAGTTTGCAGAGCTTTTATGCTTGACTTCTGTACTTAAGTAAATAGTTCTTTTGATTGAAGGACTTTATTTTTTTGGACAAATCTTTCTGCTAAATCAACACTGAAAAATTCTCAGACACACAAAGAATATAATTTACATGACAAAATTTGAAAAAAAATTATACTGCAGCTTAAATATTATGTAAAATAGGGGCTGGCATTGTGACTAGTGGGGTAAGCCACTGCCTTTGGGTGCCGATTTGTGTCCTGGTTGCTTCACTTCTGATCCAGATCTCTGTTAATACACTTGGGAAAGCAGCAAAAGGCAGCTCACGTACTTGGGTGCCTGCCACCCATGTGGGAGACTGGGAAGAAGCTCCTGGATCCTGGCTTCAGTTTGAGCCAGCATTGGCCAACCTGGCCATTTGGGGAGTAAATCGGCAGATGGAAGATATGTGCTCTCTGTGTTTCTCCCTCTTTCTGTAACTCTTCTTTCAAATAAATTATCTTTTTTTAAAGATTTATTTATTTATTTGAAAGTCAAAGTTACACATAGAGAGAAAGAGAGGCAAAGAAAGAGAGAAAGAGAAAGAGAGAGAGAGAGGTCTTCTATCCACTGGTTCTCTACCCGATTGGCCGCAACAGCTAAAGCTGCGCCGATGCGAAACCAGGAGCCAGGAGCTTCTTCTAGGTCTCCCACATGGGTGCAGGGTCCCAAGGACTTGGGCCTCCTCTACTGCTTCCCCAGGCCATAGCAGAGAGCTGGATCGGAAGTGGAGCAGTCAGGTCTCAAACTGGCACCCATATGGGATGCTTCACTGTAGGCTGTGGCTTAAGCCGCTAGGTTTAAGCCAGCCCAATAATCTTCTAAAAATAATAAAATATATTACTTATATGCAATAGAAATGTTCAATTTCAATTTATGTAGAAGAGCTTTTTTTAACTTTTAATAGTTATTTCAGATTTCTGGGGATTCATAACTTCCATCTTCCTGAAGGTTTAAACAGAACAATACAAAATAATTACAGTATACCATAAATTATATGCATTCACAAATATATTCAAAACTATTCATTGGTTAACTCTTATCTCCCAAGCTTTGGGTTAAGTACTGGGGATGCAGGGATGAGCTGGCTCTATCCTCTGCTATGTATATATTTGAGGTCAAGGCTTTTTTAAGTGTTGGGTCTTTAAAAGAGGTTCTGAGTGCAGTCAAGACATGAAAGAAAGCAGCTGATTCTACCTGGGCTTAGGAAATATGGGGCTGGGTGAGATACAAAGCTTCAAAAAATGAGAATAAATATATTAGACAAAGAGAAATATTAAATAGAATTTAGTTATGCATGAGGTGTTTTGTTCATTACTAATTTAACTTCCATGGTCTTATGTGGCCTTTGTATTACACCAAGAACTACAGAACAAAGGGAATCATTTCATTTTATCAGTAAGATTCTTTTGGTGAAGAGCAAGTAGAAAGTGAAGAGACAGAACTAGAACACAAACTCTGATGTTTCTCGTTTGCTTTTTGTTTCGTTTTAGTTTTCAGTCACAGTCCCTTTCCATTATACAAGAATGGCCCTACTGAAGTGAGGGCATGGAGGGATTCCTAGCTGCTGCCTCTCCATAACTTCCAGTGCATGGTCAGTCTGTGTGCCTCAATGGAACCCCAGCGAGAACACAGTAACTCATCAGATTTACAACACAACTCTGGGCTCATCAAAACAAACAGGCCCCTGGAATGTGGAAACTAAGTTTAAATTACTGCACTGTTCTTAATTAGCAGTATGACCTGGAGTAAATCACTTGATTTATACTTTAGTTTCATATTCTTTATAATCAGATCAGCCCATGTCACAGAATTACTGCACAAGAAAATTTCTGCCACATAAGAAGATACATTTTAGTGGAATCTAAAGTTCAATTTTTCAGCTGGATTTCTGTTCCAGGTTCTTCTTCAAACAGTCCTACAATCCACAGCAGCCACCTCCACCAACCTCCAAACCCATCAAAGACAACGGAGAGCTATGGACACGTTCTTAGAGGTCAACTCTTTTTAAAAATTAAACTTTTTTCTTCATATCACATTTTCCATATAGCTTCACTCATCTTGTGCTTGTAATTTCTTTAGGAGAGATTGCCCTCCAACTTTTGACATCCAAACCCTTTACTTAGGTCCTTTATTTCATCTCAGATCACTCCTCAAATGATCACAATGGCCAGGCCAAAGCCATGAGCCTGGAGCTCCATCCAGTTGTGCCACATGGGTTACAGGGGCTAAATAACTTGGGCCATATGCAGCTGCTTTCCCAGGCATATTATCAGGGTGTTGGGTTAGAGTTGGAATTGCCAGGAATCCAACTGGGCCCAGATGGGGTGCCAGCACTGCAAGTGTCTGCTTAACCTCTGACCTACAACATTGTCCCCTTTCTAAATTACCATTCTCTTTTCCTGATCCTTTATTAAAAAAAATTCTTAAAATAATGTGTTCTTGTTGCCCTTTTTTAATACCCACCTACTTCCTTTTAGAGAGAATGTTAGAGTTCCTATAATCAGGGCTGGCGCCGTGGCTCACTTGGCTAATCCTCCACCTGCGGTGCTGGCACCCCAGCTTCTAATCCCAGTTGGTGCACTGGGTTCTGTCCTGGTTGCTCCTCTTCCAGTCCAGCTCTCTGCTGTGGCCCCGGGAAGGCAGTGGAGGATGACCCAAGTGCTTGAGCCCTGCACCTGCATGGGAGACCAGGAGCAAGTACCTGGCTCCTGGCTTTGGATCAGTGCAGAGGCCATTTGGGGGGTGAACCAATGGAAGAAAGACCTTTCTCTCTCACTCTCTAACTCTGCCTGTAAAAAAAAAAAAGAGTTCCTGTACCCAGTGACTAGCTGTATTTCACTTTGCATGCTCTGTTGTATATTAACCATATAACAAAATTGTGATTAAGCTATCAATTTTTTTGTGATTATCCTATGGGCCAGATACTATGTTAGAGATTTTATTAAATTCAAGTTCATTGGTTCACCTACTCCAGTCGTGTTTTCTTTGCTTATTCTACTTCTGCCAGGTAGATATGCACAAAGAACATTTTGTTTAATTTTTTATTTTAATTTGTTTTCTCTTCATTCACTTCTTACTAGTATATACCTATTACAATGGCTTCTTCCCTTAAGCAGCTAAGTTCTACATGCATATTGATAATTTTGAGACCCTTGCTCCAGTATTATATTTTTAATGCTTGAGATTCTTAAATACTTAACAGCAACTACATAATAACAGACTAGCATCTAAAAGTTGATACATACAAGAACAGATCATTATCTTTTTTGTTTCTCTACCTTTTTCTATAAAAAGAAGTGTCTTAGCTTTCTTTATATTAATCTGCTTTAAAATTTTTCATTATATCACTTCTTATTCTGAGATATATTTCTTTTGCTTTAATTTTCAACCTCTCATGAATTACTGATTCTCTTGCTAAAATAACAATAGGAGGTAAATCTAGAGTACCTAGTCTGTTCCTGTTTCTCAGCTTGGAAATTTACGTATAATATTGTATTTAATCTCCTTTCTCTTTGATCATATAGATGTCAGACACTGGAGCTTCTACCCTTGTTTTTGTGATTTATAGTAACCTCCTAGAAGGAGGACCTATATATCCTAAGTTAACACTCAAGGTTATTAGAATACTGAGAAATACCACATTTTCTAGAATCCTCCTGGGTAAATTTCAGATAACTTAAAATGTTTCATGCTGGAAGCTACAAATAATGAAATACTGTCACTGGAATAAATATTTTCATAGAAAGTAAGTGTTTTGTTTGATAACACACTTCGCAGAAGCATGAAGGAAGGATTAGAGAGATGGTGAGAAGCTTACAGGCATTGGTTGATGCTTGGTGGAGTTGGCCTCTCCAGCAGGTTGCACATGTGCCATAATCTCTGCCGGTGAGGTACATCCACCATTCTTAGACTGGAGGACCCTTCCCAAAACTATGCTGACCCTCCCAGTCCCAATAGATGCCAAGATGCATGAAAGCGCTCTTCTATCTTTTTCTTCTATCTGTTCTCCTATCCACCTCCCATCTGGGTGACTGCCAGACTAGAATAGCAAGAATCCACTTATTATATACTACAAAATGTATTCCAAATGTTTTCGATGCTCACTATAATATGCAGTGATCAATTTATATGAAACTAATAAAAACTGTAACATCAAGAATATTATTAGGAAAATGGAAATGGTTGCTACTCCGAAACTTATTTGGTGAATTTTGCTTTTCCCTCATTCCCAACAGCATTTCAATTTGTACTTCTGCTCCTTCTCCCACTCCCTCCTTTGAACTCTTTTCCAGGTCCTTGTCATTCTCCTTCTCCTTCTCTTAATCTTTGATAATTAATCTCTGGAGAGATTTGATTCTGGAATGGGTATGCAAGGTCTTTTCTAAAATTTGGCTTTACTCTCCACCAATACATGTTTCCAACATTCCAAGAAACTTTCCCACCATAAGTCTCATATTGCTTTATCTTAGATATTATAACTGGGTGGTGCATATGTCATGTTCAGGCCTGCATCTGTTCTTTACAAAGAAGCCCAACAATAAAATGGCAGGAAAATTAACATAAAAAATACAAACTGTGTTCTTCCCCTTAAAGAAGTGCAAATTCTGACAGCACCAAGCCCGCAATCCCACACAACACCTTAAGCTGAGTAGCCACTACCTCAGGCAGAACATGTATTATTCAGTACTCCAAAGTCACCTCCGCTCACTATTACCTCTGTAACAGTAAGTCTAAAGGTCACTTGGAAATTAGCCGGCACCGCGGCTCACTAGGCTAATCCTCCGCCTAGCGGCGCCGGCACACCGGGTTCTAGTCCCGGTCGGGGCGCCGGATTCTGTCCCGGTTGCCCCTCTTCCAGGCCAGCCCTCTGCTGTGGCCAGGGAGTGCAGTGGAGGATGGCCCAGGTGCTTGGGCCCTGCACCCCATGGGAGACCAGGAAAAGCACCTGGCTCCTGGCTCCTGCCATCGGATCAGCGCGGTGCGCCGGCCGCAGCGCACCGGCCGCGGTGGCCATTGGAGGGTGAACCAACGGCAAAAGGAAGACCTTTCTCTCTGTCTCTCTCTCTCACTGTCCACTCTGCCTGTCAAAAAAAAAAAAAAAAAAAGGTCACTTGGAAATTAACATAACATTAACCATTTTTATTTGCTTGGGATTTAAAAATAATGGTATCCATATTAAAAAGGAAGAAGACTTGCCCCAAATGGTAGAGTTAGAAACATACCAGGGGATTCCAATTTAATCCCATCAAGGTGGCATGTACCAATGCCATCTCACTACTCCAAGTGATCAATTTCAGTTCACAATTGATCATAATGAAAGGACTAAGAGTCAAAGGGAGCACATAAGCAAGTCTAGTACCTGCTAACACTAACCGATAGAATAAATAAAGGGGAGAGTGATCCAACATGGGAAGTGAGATACTCAGCAGACTCATAGAATGGCAGATGTCCTAAATAGCACTCTGGCCTCAGAATCAGCCCTAAAGGCATTCAGATCTGGCTGAAAAGCCCATGAGAGTATTTCAGGCATGGAAAGCCAAGACACTCTGGCAAAAGATCTCTGTGAGTGAGATCTCAGTGGAAAGAACAGGTCTTCAAAGAAGGAGGTACCTTTCTCTGAAGGGAGGAGAGAACCTCCACTTTGACTATGACCTTGTCTAAACAAGATAAGAGTCGGAGAACTCAGAGGGCTTCCATAGCCTTGGAAACTCATGACTGGAGCATAGGGAGATTACTGATGCCATAGACAGGAGTGTCAATTGGTAAAGTCAACAACAGGAGTCACTGTGCACTTACTCCTCATGTAGGATCTCTGTCCTTAATGTGCTGTGCATTGAGATTTAATGCTATAACGAGTACTCAAACAATATATTTCACTTTGTGTTTCTATGGGGGTGCAAACTGTTGAAATCTTTACTTAATGCATACTAAACTGATCCTCTGTAAAAAAAAAAAAAAAAAAAAAAAAAAAAAAAAAAAAAAAAAAACAGAAAAGAAACTATCAACTCCCAACTTGACTCTCACTGGGATTAAACATGACAATAGGTCTGATCTGATTTCATCATCATTAAAAAAAATCATCTATTATTTTTCACTTTATGTTTCTGTGTGGGAGCAAACTGTTGAAATCCTTACTTAATGTATACTAAGCTGATCTTCTGTATATTAAGATAATCGAAAATGAATCTTGATGTGAATGGAAGGGGAGAGGGAGTGGGAAAGCGGAGGGTTGTGGGTGGGAAGGACGGTATGGGGGGGAAGCCATAGTAATCCATTATTCGTACTTTGGAAACGTATATTCATTAAATAAAAGTTAAAAAAAAAAAAAGGAAGAAGTAAAATTACTCCTGTTTGTAGATCACATATTCCTATAAGCAGAAACTCTTCACAAAAAGCCTGTTACAACTAACAAATGAATTCAGTAAAATATCAGTATACAAAATCATCATAGTAAACTAATGCATTTCTTTATACACACAATGACTTTTCCAAAAAAATCAAGAAAACAATATCATTTACAATAATATTCAAAAAGATAAAATACATTGGAATACATTTAACTAAGGAAGTAAAAAATCTGGACCTTGAACTTTATAAAATATTGATAAAATAAATTGAAAAGATTCAAATAAATGGAAAGCAAAACTATGCTTGTATTTGGAAGAATTAATTTTGTTAGAATATTGAAAGTAATACAGAGATTCAATGCAAACTCTATCAAAATTCCAGGGACTTTTTTTTCCCACATAAATAGTAAAGGCAATTTTAAATTCATATGGAACCAAGAAACACCTTGAAAATTAAAGCAATCATGAGAAATAGACATAAACCACAGAAGACTTTGAAAAGCTGAAGCACACATGAAAGAGTAGCTATATTGGTAAAGTCGTACTTAAGAAATTTGCATTCCTTAAAAAATAAATTTAAAAAAAGTTTAGAAGATTAAAAAGCACATATGAGAAATAAAAACATAGATGGAGATATTCCACTTTCCAGTTTCAAATTATATTACAAAGTGTTGGGAAAACTAGATAACCATACATGAAAGTGTGAAGGGGGATCCTTATCAAACTTCATATACATACATTAACTAAATAGATCAAAGCTCTAAATACAAAAATTAAAACTATAATACTCCTAGATGGCAACAAAAACATGGGAAAAAATCTTTGACATTGACGCCATTGGCAATGATTTTTTTTTAATATCATAGCAAAACACACACAAAGCAAAAATAAACAAGTACAACTACAACAAATTGAAAAACTTCTGTATTGCAAGGACAATAATGAAAAAAGACAGCCAATAGATTGGAAAAAAAATCTGCAAATCATGCATCTGCTAAGAATAACATCCAAAATATATAACAACTCATACAACACAATAGCAAAAACAAAACAAACAAAACTAACCTGATTAAAAAATAAGCCAAAGACCCGAAGAGATATGTTGTCAAAGGAGACACTGAAATGGCCAACAGGACTGACCTTGTGGCACAGCAGTTTAGATTGCCACTTAGGACGTACACACCCAATATAGGACAAGTCCTGGATACTGCATTTCTTATCCAGCATCCTATTAATGTGCATGGCTCTAGTAGTTGGGCTACTGCTACCCATGAGGGGGACCTAGATGGAGTTCAGCCTCAGCCAGCTCCCACAATAATAGGCGTTTATGGAGCGAATCTGCAGTTCCAAGATTCCAATTCTCATATTCTCTCTCCCTCTCTCTCTCTTCCTCTCTCTCACTCTCTCTCTCTTTCCTTCTGAATTTCAAATAAATAAAAACAATTGTGTTTGTGGAATAACCAACAAGTATATGAAAATGTGCTCAATATCACTAATCATTAGGCAAATGCACATCAAAACCACGGTGACATACCTCCTCACACCCATTAGGATGGCTGTTATCAAAAAGATAAGAGAGAGCAAGCACTGATAAGGGTATGGAAAAAGAGCACTCATGTATACTATTGGAAGGTACCCAAATTGGTAGATCTATTATGCATAACAGGATTTCCATTCTGTTTGTGTCCTCAAAAAATTAAAATAGTGTTGCCATATTATCCAGCACTCCTTCTGCTACTCATATACCCATGGAAATGAAAGCAGCATCTTGTATGTATCCATACTCCCATGATTATGACAGTATTATTCAGAATAGCAGGATATGGAAACAATGAAATTGTGGAAAAGATAGATAAATTATTCAATGATAAAAGAGAAGGAGATACTGACATTTGCAAGAGCATGCATGAATCTGGAAGACATTGTGTTAGGTAAAATAAGCCAGATACAGAAAGACAAACACTACATGAACTTGTTTATATGTGAAATCTAAAAACATTAACTATATGGAAATATAGTAGAATAATGGTTACCAGGAGCAGGAAGAGGGAAAGGGATGGGAAATGTAGATCAAAGGGTACAAATGTGCAGTTATGTATGATGAATAAGTCTAGAGTCCTAGTGACTGCCGCCAGTAATGGTGAATGAATATTGTGCACTGAAAACTAAGCGTATAGATTTTAGATTACCATCCCATCCAAAGGTAGCCAAGTGTCATGGTGCAGAGATTCATTTTCCATGACTATAGTAATGATTTCACTATGTATACATACTAAAACATCATGTTGCACACTTGAAATATATATACTAAAATATAAATTAAATTAAATTTGTAACAAACAGAATATATAAATAGCCCTGATTCAATTATGTTGAGCAAAACTTGCAAACTGAAACTAAGAAGCCTGGTGAATTTTCTTACACTTGGCTTTTTCATTCAATTTCTTAACTTCCCTGGCTTCTGGAGACAACTGAGTTTGTAACTCCTGCCGACACTTTGACTTGAATTTACTATTCCTTATAATTTGAAAATTATGAGTAGCTTTAAGCACGGACAAAAGTACCAGTTAGCCTTTGCTTTGTTATGGCTTAAAATAGTAACCAAATTCTGAAATTTGTCAGGTCAGAGCTCAGCTGGATGGTGCCTCTGGCACACAGACTTGATCGTACATCTGCATTTAGCCCCCAACACAGATGTACAGCCTAGATTAGCTGCACTTATGACAGTTCATCTCCATTAAGTCTGTTTCTCATGTTTCAAATAGCTAAGGCGACTGTCATATAGCACGATGCCAAGGCAGTAAGCAAAGATGAGCAAAGCCTCATGAGGGCTAGGCTTTGAACTGACACTTCTTCATTTCCTTTGCTTTTTGTTGTTCAGACAAAGTTTGGGTCAGTTCCAAGGGGTGGGAAAGTATATTCCATCTCTAGAAGGGAGAAAGTCCAAAACCTCATCACAAGGGATGTACATACAGGGAAATATGAACAAATGAGGCAGTTCGGGCAATCAGTCTACCACAAAGAAAGGACACTGAAGAATCTCACTTTAGGGCTAAAGGGAAATAGTGCCTGGAAATACAGTCAGGTGTGACTGTGGGTAAATGGCTTTCCTCAACCAATCTATTCCTGACCACATTTGAGCTACAGTTCTGAATATAGAATTTCTCCAGTATTCAGCGTTGCGAGGGTCATTGCCAGTCAAATGAACAGGATCCCGTAGGCAGGGAAAGTCATAGACACAGCCAGATGCCATCAAGCCAGGCATTCAGAGAACTGGGCAATTCGTTAGAGGGAGGAGGCCAGAGGAGCAGGGAGGGGAAACTAAATGACCTAAGTGTCCGAACGGTCCAAAATCTTCCCATAGCTATAACTAATGATTTGATAAATGAAAAAATGTGCTGTAGCTGACAGGTCACTACATCACTATTGCGTGTTTTCTTTTAAACCACAGAGCCAGAGGAGGTTCCTTATGCTATTTGCAAATGGAAACTGGTGATTTATGTTCTCACACATGGACTTGCAAGCAACGACTGCTTCGCTGCTTTCCAAATTGTAAGCCGACTGCTCAAGTAGCCCATCAGGGGTTCCCAGCATAGCTTTGCCTGTCTCCGGCCCTCTGTGCTGATTTTGGATTACTTACATTATCAAAAGGTTTTGAGGAGCAGACATTTGTTGCAGTGTTTATGTTGCTGCTTGGGATGCCCACACCCCATTTCAGAGTGCCTGGGTCCAAGTCTCTGCTCTGTTTCCAATTGCAGTTCTGGGAAGCTGCACATCCCAGAAGATAGCATGTGATGGCTTGCTACTTGGGTTTCTGAATTACATGTTCCTGGCTTTGGCCTGACCCAGCCCTGGCTGTTGTGTGAGTGAACTCTTGCCTATGACATAGTCTCTCTCTCTCTCTCTCTCTCTCTCTCTCTCTTTCTCTCTCTCTCTCTCTCTCTCTCTCCTTCTCTCTGCCTTTGAAATAAAGTTTTTCAAAAATGAGAAAAAATTGAAAAAATAAGAAATAAGTGTGGGGCTGGGACTGTGGCGTAGTGGGTAAAATTGCTGCCTGCAGTGCCAGCATCCCATGTGGGCGCTGGTTTCAGTCCCAGCTGCTCCACTTTCGATCCAGCTCTCTGCTATTCTGCTATGGCCTGGGAAAACAGTAGAAGATGGCCCAACTCCTTGGGCCCCTGCACCTGTGTGGTAGACCCGGAAGAAGCTCCTGACTCCTGGATTCAGATTGTCCCAGCTCCGACCATTGTGGCCATCTGGGGAGTGAACCAGCAGATGGAAGACCTCTCTTTCTGTCTCTCTGTCTCTCTGTCTCTGTCTTTCTCTCTGCCTCTGTCTCTCTGTAACTCCGCGTTTCAAATCAATAAGTAAATATTTAAAAACAAAGAAAGAAGTGTGATAGTTTACTATGGAAGTCTTCAATATTCTATTGTGTGTTGTAGCAAATTTGAAGATGAATTGTATTATTTCAACAAAGTGGTTTAGTAAAATATAAAAATGCATTAATGGCATGGTGATGTGTTACGATATTATGGCACAGAATCTATCACTATAATTGTCAAAACATTAACTCTTACATTGCTTATTTTCATGAAATTAACACAGCATAAACAGGCATCGTTGTTTTTATACCTTTTATTTTCCTACTTCTCTTTCAAGAATATAGGTTAAATACTTATCCTTAACTTATGAATAAGTTACAAACATAAGTAAATCACAGTAAAAATTGTGCATCAAATTGTCAGTTATTCTTTCTGAAAGGCACTTTATTTTTTTATTTAATAAATGTGAATTTACAAAGTGCAACTTTTGTATTGTTGTGCTTTCCTCCCCCAACCTCCCTCCCTCCCACGGCCCTCCCCTCTCCCACTCCCTCTCCCATCCCACCCTTCATAGAGTTTCATTTTCAATTACCTTCTTATACAGAAGATCAATTTAGTATACACTAAGCAAGGATTTCAACGGGCTGCACTTACACAACAGCACAAGGTATAGGGTATTGTTTGACTAGTAGTGTTGTCTTTAAGTTTCATAGTAAAACACATTAAGGACAGAGATCCTAGGTGAGGAGCATGTACCCAGTGACTCCTGTTGTTGATTTAACAATTGGCACTCTTATTTATGACGTCAGCAATCATCCGAGGCTCTTGCCATGAGCTGTCCAGGCTATGGAAGCCCCTTGAGTTCACCAACTCTGAACTTGTTTAGTCAAGGCCGTATCACAGTGGAGGTTCCTTCCTCCCTTCAGAGAAAGGTGCCTCTCTCCTTGATGGCCTGTTCCTTCCGCTGGGGTCTTGTTCACCAGGATCTTTCATTTAGGTGTTTTTTTGTTTTTTTTTTTTTTGGCCACCGTGTCATGGCTTTCCATGCCTGTGAGACTCTCATGGGCCCTGAAAGGCACTTTAAATGCAATTAAATTGTTTGAATGTCAAGTGCAATTTCACCATTTGGATCAGTGACAGAGAAATGTCTCCCAATTTCGAGTCCAAATTTCTTCTTACAATATTGGGATAATGAATTTGTGGCTATTTGAATTCCAATAACAAATTTTTTGAGGGGAGTTCAAACATAGCTATAAACCTGTTATTGGAAGTTACAATATGGAAGATGAAATCCTTCTATAATACCGACTTTGTGGAGTTGGTGCTGTGGCGTAGCAGGTAAAGCTGCCACCTGCATATTTTTGTAGCACTTCACACCTGTGGCCAAATCTTCAGGGAGCTTGTGTTAATTAATACCTCTAAGAGCAGTGTCTAAGAGCAGCATTTACCCCAAGTCTTTGCCAGCCGGTGCCAGTTCAAGTTCTGGCTGCTCCACTTCTGATCCAGTTCCCTGCTAACGTGCCTGGGAAAGCATCAAAAGATGATCCAAGTCTTTGGGTCCCTGCACCCACATGGGAGACCCAGAAGAAGTCCTGGATCTTGGCTTTGGGTTAGCCCAGCTTCAGCCATTGCAGCCATTTAGGGAGTGAATCAATGGATGAAAGACCTTCTCTCTCACTCTACCCCCGCCCCAGCCCCATGTCTGCCTCTCTAAACTCTGCTTTTCAAATAAATAAATAAATCTTTTAAAAATATCGACTTTGTCTTGCTTCCCTTTAACACAAAGAACTAATGATTTGATCAGTGGCCACAATTCAGAAAATCTCTGCATTCTAAAACAGAATTTTGGGGTAGATGCTGTGGCAATGGGTCACATCCCATATTAGAGTGCAGGTTCAAGTTCTGGCCACTGTGCTTCAAATTCAGTTCCCTGCTAATGCAGGAGAAGCAGTTGATGATAGCTCAAGTGCTTGGGACCCTGCCATCCATACAGGGGACCCAAATGCATTTCTAGGCTCCTGGCTTCAGCCTGGTCTGCCCCTGGCTGTTGCAGGTTTTGGGCATAAACCAGCCAAGGGAAAATCCTCTCTCTTTCTCTCTCTCTCTGCCTTTCAAGTAGAGGAAAATAAATAAACATTTAAAACAGAATTTCCTATTGGGAAATCCTCTCAAGAAATTTTCTTTGAAAAGGTGTAACTTATAAAAGAGATTGGGCCAAATTCACATACTTGCATGCATTTTTCCTTCTTCCAAGATTTTCCTTACAGGTTACTCTGCTAGCTGCTTTCGAGCAGGAATTTCAGACTGTAGTGGTCACTTGGTAGATTTTGTTAAAAAGAATTGAGAAGGCATGTATCATACTACAAAGCATTAAAAATAAGGAGAAAATCCAGTTTTGGCAAAGACTTGGGGTACATGCTGCTCACAGACATCGCTGTTAGAGGTATTAATTAACACAGCTCCCTGAAGGGCAATTTGACCGCAGGTTTGGCCACAGTTTTGAAGTGCTACAAAAATATACATTATTCACCCATTACTTCTACTTCTAAGAATTTAACTGAAATAATGAATTGGACAAGTCTTCATATAAAAATGTGTATAAAAGGATGTTATACATTCAGAGGTCTTAATTCCAGCTAAAATTAAAAACAATCTAAATACTCAAGGATTAGATATTGATGAAATAAATTACAGTTAATGATGCAAGTTTGTATGGAATCATACTAAAAACTTAAATGTAAAAGCAAGTTACAGGACACTGCATTTGTGTTTATACCTGGTCTCTATAGGAGTAATTTTATGTATGTGTATATATATATATATACACATATAATATATATATATTTTTTTTTTCATACATTTGCATTGTATATACACAAACCAAAGGAAACTCAGCAGCAAATAAAACAAAGTCTAAACCACATTTACACCAGGGACACTGGATGATGCTGGGGAACATGATGATTATGGTGGCAATAATGAAGATAATGATTTCTTTTGCTTTGCATTTTCTAATTTCTTACTAGGGTACTTAACTATGTTTGTTTAGGGGCTGGCATTGTGGAATTGTGGGTAAGGCCATCACCTGCAGCACCAACATCCTATATGGGCACCTGTTCATTTCCCAGTTGCTCTACTTTGGATCCAACTTCCAGTTAATGGCCTGGGAAAAGCAGGGAAAGTGGCCCAAGAGTTTAGGCCCCTATCAACCAAGTGAGACCAACATGAAGCTCCTGGCTCCTGGCTTCAGCAGGGCCCAGTGCTGCCTGTTGCAGCTATCTGAGGAGTAAATCTGTGGATGGAAGATATCTCTCTTTTTCTCTATCTCTCTCTCTCCCTCTCTCTTTGTAATTCTGACTTTCAAATAAACAAATAAATCTTAAAACATTTGTTTAAAATGAAATAAAAAGATAAGTTTATTTCGGTGCCAAAAAATTTGTGAAATCCATGTATGCATGATGTTGTCAATAAATGCATTTTCCATGAACTTTTTGAAGACAGCTTGTATTTAAAATTCTTGTGTAAAAATAAATAAATAAATAAATAAATACCTGAAAGCAAAATAGGCTAACTCAGTTGAGTATGTACCCTTAAAGCAGAAGCTGAACTCAGATAAAATCCCTTGCCCAGACTAGCCTGGCCACTACAAAACTCTTGAGGTCATTTGATTAATTTATCTTAGGGCGGTTGTGCAGCTAACACAGTATCAGATGTCTTATCTAAAGTCATTTTTATCAGGACTCTCTCAATAACACATTTTTCTTGTTTTTTTCTTTCCCAAGTTTCTTCCTATCCATATCACTTTACTCACATTTTTTCTTATCCTGGTGATTAATTCATGCTTACCTATCTGAAAAGAGATTACACAATCCCTCAGCAGGTCAGGGTGCAGCATTGTGCTGCCCATATACGCTGCACTTTTGCTCACTGTGAGCCAAACTCTCTAGCTGTGTTTTTCTTACAAAACCTCTTCCATCCTTACAGTTTCTGTCTCAGCAAAAAAAAGAAGGAAGGATATTCAGGTTTCCAAAACCCAGCAAGAATTTGGACAGAGTTCTCAGACAACTTACTCATTTTTTTTTCCTTCCTGGTTTCTGGCTAGGATGCATGATGTTGGAACATTACAAATCCACATCTCAGTCTTTAAAAGTGAGGAAATACCTCAGTAAAGCAACAAAAGCTCCTGAGTTGGATGCTCTTAGAAACCCACTGAGTTATAAATAGTTTTAGATGAAACAGCCTGGGTGCTGAAAGTACTTGTATGTGGCAGTGTGCTTTGAGCATTATTGAAAATGGTGATATGAAAAACAAAATATTTCAACACCAAAGTACTTTTTGCTCATTACAACCTGAAAATGAGGGGCTGGCATTGTGACATACTGGATTAAGCTGCCGTCTACAGCACTGGCGTCCCATATGTATGCCAGTTCAAGTCTTGGCTGCTCCACTTCTGATCCAGCTCCCTGATAATGCCCCTGGGAAAGCAGCAGAAGATGGTCCAAGTGCTTATGCTCCTGCACCCACGTGGGAGACCAGATGATGCTTCTGACTCTTGGCTTTGGCCTGGCCCAACCCTGGCTGTTGCAGCTATTTGGGGAGTGAAGCAGCAGATGGAAGATTCTCTTTACCTCTGTCTCAGTCTGTGTCTCTGTCTCTGTCTCTCTCCATGCCACACCGACTCCCACCCCCCGCTCTATAACTCTGCTTTTCAAAACAAATAAAAAATAAATCTTTCAAAAAATTTTTATTTTGGTGATGTATAGTGTTTTCAGAATAAGCATTTTCAGAAATTTTCCAGACTTATCACGCATCATCTTCATACCAAAAGAAACATCGTGAATGTAGAAGAATCATTCTCATACACAAATTGAACTGATGCACTCTGATAGCTTTAGGTTCCACTTTTTTTTTCCTTTTCAGCTAATATAAATTTAATGGATTCCTGGAAAGAAGTAAAGAGAATAAAACAAAGCAAGACAATGGTGTCTTCCCCAGCATTGTTCCTCTATGGCATCCATCACTTTTCAATACACTGTATTCCACATGTAAAATACAGAGCTCTCAAAAGGGAGAAGAATTTTGTAAGATGGGATTCCCAGAGGACAAAGCAGTTTAGGAGCAGCTGATTCATCCTCTCTTAAAGTTGGGAGGCTTTGGAAGGTGGGAGAAGTTGAGATCTTTCTCCACAAATGCAACATGATGAGGAGTGTCTGAGCAGATGGGTCTTGGGTCTTGGGGACAGGATGGAGAGCACAGAGAAGGTCTCCTGGTCTATCGAGGGAACGCTCTAGTGCTTACAGCCCCCAAGTGATAAAGAAGATTTAGAAGTGCCAGGTCACCAAATAGATGTGTATAGACTGGCTCACAAAGAGGTTTGAGTCACAGGCCTGGGAAGTCATGTGGTCAGGAGAGGTGAGGTCTACCAACACGAGCAGGGAGGACATTGTTGGATGGATCCACAGCTGAAAGGCCTGAGGAGGATTCGCAGAGTTAACAGTGCTGAGTATGAACATAGAACCCTCTCAGCACAGAGGATCCAATGAGCATAACCATCCACAACACCAGAAGACAAGAGCAGGGACTGAATCATCACGCTGTTGTTATAACAATGTGTGGTCAGCCATGAGTCAATTGCATCCTACCTGCTTGATGAGAAATGACCTTGTCTTCATTTCCTGCCCTGCTCTTGAGAGTGTAAGATTGGAATCAGAGCTAGAGAAGTCTAAGAGCTTTGAACTGAACTGAATCTAACTGAGACAACAATCTTGAATTTATGCAAAAAGTTCCTGGATTTAATTAAGAAATTACAAAACAGGACTGTATTACTTATTGTTAAGGAGAAGAGATAAGGGTTTCATGAGCTAAGGTAAAGAAACAGTAGTTCTTTTTCACTCAAATGTGGTTGACTAATACTCAAGTTTTAAATTTTAAAAATTGGTTTTATCTTTATTCAAGAGGTGAAGAGAGAGAGAGACAGACAGACAGACTCTTCTCCACTGGTTCACTGGGTGCCAGGCCTAGGAAAGGCAGAAGCTGGGAGCCAGGCTCTCAGTCCAGGTCTCCCTCATGGATGATGGATACCCGACTACTTGAGTCATCACCTCTGCCTCTCAGGGTCTCCTAAGCAGGAAACTAGAATCAAGAGCTGGAGCTGGGAATTGAACATGGGCATCTTAGTCAGAATCTTCACTGCCAGGTGAATGCCGACCCATGAATGCTTCTATTTTAACTTGGGTCAATATGACCACATCCATAACTTCACTGTACTATTGTGTTGTACTTTTCTTCTCACCACTTCATTGGCTTATGGGAGTCAGTTGAATAGAAGAAGTATAAACCATCAAATGTGCTATAATTAACAGGGAGGTAGATTTTACAGACTGAAGACTAAAATGCTCCTAGAAATACAATGCTAAGTGCTTCCATTAGAGAAAAATCTCCCTTATTTCTTCTTTGAATTCTAATCAAGATCCTCAAATAAGATACAGGCTAAATCATAGCTCTTGACAGGAGTAGCTGAGAAGTGATTGCTTTCTGGATGTAATCTCTGTGACAACCTTGTGCTTAGAGAGAGTTCTTTTTAGGTGACATCAACAAAATAAATTTCATTGACAGATGATATAATGGATTTCCATACTAATTTTCTAGTTTATTTTGTGCAAATGATGATGTAAAAGGCAAAAATAACAACAGATCTTACATATACCATTTCTCTACTGCATTGCTCTCTCACAGCCTGTTCTTCTAAAGGAAATTAAAATGTGCATATGGTTAACCACTAGCAAGTAGTTATTCAGATGTTTTGCAATACATGACCCAGGAATTCTGGAATCAGAGAGGTAAAAGAGACTTACAAGATCTTCTAGCCTCCCTTCCTGGCCCCAAATTCATAGATGTTGAATCCAGTGTTCAGAGAAATATTGTTATTTGCCTAATTCACTGGTGGTAAAACTCAAAGTAGAACCTAAGTTTTGGCAAAGCTATTTTTGGATTTCTTAGACCTTCAAGCAATACTTTACTATTAAAAATCACTCCCACTGAAAATTTTACTCTATTAAAATACATTATAACTCCAGAATCAAATAGTATACCATCAAGCTTCAGAGCTCGGTCCATAAAGGTAAATTGCGTGCTTTCAAAACTTAATGTCTCCACTAATTAGTCATGTGAAAAAATAAGTAGTTTAATTTCTATGGCTTAATTCCTCATTGGCATAATGGAAAAATAGTATCTACCATTTGGCTTTATCCACATAAAGTCCTTAGAACAGAAGGCTACATATCAAGACTCAATTATGGGGCCGGCGCCGCGGCTCACTAGGCTAATCCTCCGCCTAGCGGCACCGGCACACTGGGTTCTAGTCCCGGTCGGGGCTCCGGATTCTGTCCCGGTTGCCCCTCTTCCAGGCCAGCTCTCTGCTGTGGCCAGGGAGTGCAGTGGAGGATGGCCCAGGTGCTTGGGCCCTGCACCCCATGGGAGACCAGGAAAAGCACCTGGCTCCTGGCTCCTGCCATCGGATCAGCGCGGTGCGCCGGCCGCAGCGCGCCGGCCGTGGCAGCCATTGGAGGGTGAACCAACGGCAAAAGAAGACCTTTCTCTCTGTCTCTCTCTCTCACTGTCCACTCTGCCTGTCAAAAAAATAAAAAAAAAGACTCAATTATGTTGTCTTCATAAACAAAGGTTATTTTGGAAAGTTTGTGGAAATAGGAAATTAAAATAAAAGTTTAGTGGTGGGTCTGGTGGTGCAGGGGGTTAAGTCACTGCTTCAAAGCCAGCACCCCATATCAAAGTTCTTGTTCTAGTCCCTGCTGCTCCACTTTCAATTCAGCTTCCTCCTGGTGTACCTGGGAAAACAGTAGAAGATGGTCCAAGTACTTGAGTTCCTGCCACTCTTGTAGGAAACCCAAATGGAGTTCCTCAATTTTGGCTTCCTCTTGGTGTTGCCATTTGGAGAGTGGACCAGCTGATGGAAGAATTCTGTTTTTCCCTTTCATTCCCTTGCCATTCAAATAAGTGAATAAGTCTTATTAAAGATCCCTAAAATGTGTCAATTCAAAACAAATTTTTACTCCAAAGTGAGCTTATCTTTCAGCTCCATTTCCCACATTTTCCATTTCCATCGTTGAAGTATCTTCATGTATGGAAACATTCACTCATACAAGAATCATCCAATGTGGTGAGACACTGAAGGACTGGGACTTTTTAATTTGTTTTCAATCTCTTTATATAAAGATGTAATATTTATTGAAAATGGATGCAGATCTAACATTTTTAAAAAGTCTGAGGAATCCTGAATAATTCAGCTTTTTAAAAAAAATATGTATTTGAAAGTCAGTTACAGAGAGAGAGTGGGAGAAACAGAGAAAGGTCTTCCATCTACTGATTCACTTCCCAAATGGCTGCAATAGCCAGTGCTGTTACCAGGCCAAAGCCAGGAGCCAGCAGCTTCTTCCAAGTTTCTCAGAAGAATAGCAAAGGCCCAAGCACTTAGGCCATCTTCTGCTGCTTTTCTCAGACTTAACTTTGGATCTCACCCCTTGTTCTCTGGGCCCCTTTCTCCCTTTCCTGTTGTTTATAAAGTTCATAGTTAAATAACTTTTAAAGGAAAAGAGAAAATTAAGAGCATGTGATGGAACTCTTCTGGCTGCTTTATTAGACACTATGACAAAGCACTAACAGTAACCTAAATTCAAACACAGACCATCCCATGAATGTCTCAGAATTCCAGTGAAAATCCTTTTTGCTTGATTGTCCCTATTCCCAGCCTGAGTCAGCTGGGAAATTTGTATTTGTAAATCTCAGTGCATCTTCATTTGCATGAATCCTGGGAACTTAGACATATCACCCAGCATCTGGGAAACATGGAAAACCCTTCAGTTAGCCTCCCCAGAGTTGTCTGAGGATGAGAAACATCTGTTACCATCTTTTCAGTGACAATGTATTTGATGGGTTTATTTTTCTGCTTTGTATTAGATATTCTCAGTTCAGCAAAATGTTTTCCATAAAGAGGTCATCACAAACAAGGTATGATAAACTCATGAACTTGAGGTGCTAGCAATCATAAGAGTACTGTAAAACATCCCAGATACTATCATCTCCCATTATTGAAAAAATGTGGCTTAGACATTCAAAAGGTTGTGTCGTGGGCTTCCTGTAGAGCAGAACACAAGAAACAGGCTTTCTGTGCTTGTAGTTTGAACATGACTGAAAGAAATAAAAAAAAAAATGCAGTGAAACAGGTGCAAGGGTGTTAGAGTCATTGCAGCATTGATGTAACTTTCTTGAGTCCCATAAAATAGTAGCATTTGGCAGTTCTCTATATAAATGAAGTTAGGTTTGCCAGAAAAGTAAAATAACACTAGTGGTAAGTTAGAAAATCAAATCCTATCAGAATTTCCCTGCATTCCATCCAACACTTCCATGAAACCTTGGAAATAGGCTGATTCATTGCATATAAATTCAGTTCCAGAAAAGAAAAAAAGAAATTATAAATATTGCTCTGTGAAAAAGCAATATGTCAATTCCTTGTTCACAAAGAACTATGTCATTTTTTGCTTAGCAATATTTCTCCCTCTACTCCCACCTCACTAACATAGTCATGTACTAATATAGGGAGTATCTAACATGATAAAAATCAGGTTATAAAACATTCTTTCTTGTGAAATAAAATGGGTTTGGAAAAATTATGTAAATGTATCTAGATGAGCTTGCCTGATTGCAAACTGCAGTTCATGAGTTTCAAACTGAAAGAATCCACCTCACCCATTTAAGCAGTTCACTGATGTGCAGTTTGTGAAATCAACCCAGAAAGATGGCTCTAATCATGGTTTAAATTGCATGGGACTCATCGATCATAAAATCTAGAATTTTTCTTCACTATGGGTGTGGGAAGAGAACAGGCTGGGAAACAAGTCCTTGGATGAAGTTCTGGGAAGATGTTTCTTTTTTAACTATTAAAGATCTGTTTACAGTCTAGTGTCCTACTTGGGTTGCCCTGTAGCTAAATAAAATGACAACTGTGCTCTGTTTATAGCAGAGAGATTCTTGTGGCTATGAAGTCAGGAACTAACCTCTAACTCACAGAGATCTCTCGCTTTTGTTTACCCAAAGACTTTGCAGTGACTGTGCATCCAAGGCTAGGATGAGTGCTTTGGAAGTGGTACTTAGGAATATGAACTGGTATGTAAGAAAATTGTAGCACAGAGCATTATCTCCTTAACTGGTGACAGAAATAATGGAATTATTTCACCTTGTGAAGCAGAAATTGGGTCAAGCTTGTCCCAAAGCAAAATAATGGAACCTGTGTCATCTTACTTGCAAGGTTAAGATCTGGAGTATAAAAGACATGGAACAGCGTCTACCCTGGAGCAACAGTTTAAATTTCTGTGTACTGGTTCGTAATACACACTCACCCCACTGAGTAGATAAAATTTCCAGTAAGCAACCCCCAGGAAACAGCTTCACAAACCAACTCTACGTCAATTTTGGGGGTTCCCCCACCCCTACTAATCCACCTGAGAACTCAGTGCAATGCTGATTGTGTGTGATGAATCTCCCACGGAGTGAAGATTTCATTGGGGGATTGAGGGAAGGCAATGGCTCCACTATTGCTCAGGGAGGAGGCCAGGGGTGTGTCCAAGGTTGCTGGTCCTTCTAAGCTCTTATTTTCTCCACATTTGCTCTGGTAGAGCTGGGAAGAGGAGAGAAAATAAACTCCTCATGTGTTAACCACATTTACCTTCCCTCTCCATCAACTGTGATTGAAATCGTGTGCCATGAGCAAAGAATTTCTTTGTTTTCTATGCCAGAGCAAATAGTTCACGTTTTGATATAGAAAGCAAAGTATATAGGGTTAGTGTTAGGGTTAGGGTTAGGGTTACAATACACCAAGCATTGTGTTGATTAACACCTGAAAACCTTTTTTCAGAGAGAAAACTGAATCTTCTGATGCAAACTTTTCAAAAAAACACAGCATGCTATGGTATAATAGGGCTGGAAATCACAAGTTGAACAAAGTCAAAATAGATTTATTTTGTAGGAACCCTCATAGATGTTAAGGTACTATTAAATTAGATGTCCTATTTCTAAACAGTATTATCACACCAAGAAAGGAAAGATTGGAGAAAAAAAAGTAACGGATGGGTTTAGAGAGGCAATCAACCACATCTGCCTTGCAATAATCACAGATATAAGGTTCTCCCATGGCAGAGGAGGAAGATTAAATATATTATATGGAAGCATCAGCTATGTTTAAACGGTGGCCACTAGCATCTCATAGTTACAGCGTGGCAAATATAGAATATAGAAGGCACATCCCTGGTGTCAAATTTATGTGACATTGTATAAATTATTTAATTTCAAATAGCCTTAATTTTCACACATATAAAGTCAACTCTTACCTGGCTTTGGGGTTATGCATACAGTGTTTGGCAAATAAATGATTAATTGTTTCCTTTTTTGTCTCCTGGTTGTCCACTGTCTCCCCAGACTCTATCTGTCACCTAAAGTGCCTCAGAGAATCAGGGCCACAGCTTTGCATCCCCTGAGGACAGAGTTAGTGTCTGAGAGCGATAGCCTCTAAACTATCCCCCGCCACTCATCCCATTGGCTCATTTAACCAGGTGAATCCACTACAGTTCAGGATGCGGTGATAAAGATGTGGTTTCATTCATTCCCAACTCTGCTCTGGAGGGTGTGGGAGTGAGGGATGAGGCCACAGTGGTGAAGGACAGCGACCTAAAGGGCAATGTTAAGTGTGAGATTGTGATGCTGGAAACCGCAAAGACTCTTTCTGACACACCAAAAAGGAACCAGCATGAAAACACATCCACAGTGAAGGAAGAATGAAGAGATGGATGGGAGGATCTGTGCCTTCACGGTTGGGTTTCTCATTTGACACCTCCCCTCCCCTGCAACAGCAACTGACAAAGTTTCTAAAGGACACAGTGTCATCTCCCAAAGGACAAAAAAGTCAGTGCCCAGTGGAACCAAGATGATGGACTGGGGTTTCGGATTTCTAGCCCAGGCTCTTTATCATCACACAGTTTTAAAGGGCTGTAGGTGTCTTAAAACAATAGAAATTTTCTTAAAAATCTCCAAATCAGGATGATCCCATCATGAGGTGCTAAATAAATGATGTTTCCTCAGAATTCTTTTCTGTATCTTCTTTTCATGCTGTTCTTATGACTTTGTTCTTAATTGCAACACTGTATCTGTTTATGATTCCACAGTGTCAGGGCCTATGTGATTTTCTTCTACATATTTTAGTACTTGGCTTGTATTCATTGATTTACATAATTAATTGAAAAATTAACTGAAATCACCTTGTGTTAATTTATATAAATAATTAACAAAACCCACCCTTAAATTGTAAATGCTTTTATGAACTATAATAATTTCTCACTATAGTTACCTTGAGCTTCAATTTTCTATCAAAGTGTTTATTAATATAAATGACTGTAGCAGAATGATTATAGGAATAAGAAGCAAAGTTTCTATTTGTATTGATATATTGGCATTTAAAGACAACATTCCTCTTCTCACTGTGCATTCTGGGAAAAATAGGTCTGAGATTGGCAGAAATATATCTTCCTTCCCCCTGTTCTGTATAGTGGGTGGATTAGTTGTCATTTAGGGTAAAAAATAACATGAACTCAGAAACCTTTTCAAAAAAGGAAAATTCATCAGGACCAATCAAATAGAATTTAACTCAAGCCACTTAAAGTCTTACTAATTTCAAATATCTTTTCAGGAATAACTAACCTTGGATGGGCATTTGATGCAATGATTAAAATGCCACACGTGAAACCAGCTGCCTCTGTTGTGGTACCTGGTTTCAAGTCCTACCTCTTCTTCCAGTTCTAGCAAACGTGTGCCTTTGGAGAACTAAGTCTTGGATCTCTGCTCCCATATAGCAGATCCAGATTAAGTTCTGGCACTTGGCTTCATCTGGCCCAACCCTGGATGTTGTGGGCATTTGTGGGGTGAACCAGAAGGTGGAACATCTCTCTCATCTCTTTCTGTCTTTGTCTCAGTCACTCTCTCCATTCAAATAAATGCAAGTAAAATGCCAAAAATTAAAGAAATATATTTTTTAAAGATTTGTTTATTTGTTTGAAAAGGTAGAGTTACAGAGAGAGAGACAGAGAGACAGAGATAAGCAGAGAGACAGAGAGAGGTCTTCCATCTGCTGCTTCACTTCTCAGATGGCCTCAACGTTCAGGAGTAGGCCAAACCAAAGCCAGGAATTTTTCCATGTCTCTCACATAGGTACAGGGACCCAAGCAGTCAGGCCATCTCTGCTGCTTTCTCAAGCATTTAGCAGGGAGGTGAATCGGAAGTGAACCAGCCAGTAATTGAACCAGCACCCATGTGGAAAGCTGTTGCCACAGGCTGTGGCTTTACTCACTGTACCACAGCACCAGCTGCAAAATATAATTATTTTTAAAGGAAGGATATTAGACCTCATGGTAGCTTTGGGCTTTATTGGCAGGATGAGTTTTCTATTAATCGTGGATGTCAAGTGGAGAGGGCACTGCAAGAGGTAATCCTTAGTTGTGTCTCTACTTTGAAAACGTGAGATTTTTAATTAAGATCTAGAGACCCCATTCATGAGATCTGACTGTTCATTGTCCACTTAGCAAAAAAGTGAACAAGATAATTTTATCACTAAAATTGTTTTAGCACTAGGATAAATGATCAACATTGATCTTAAACTGTTATCAAAAAATGGATTACCTATTATTGAGAAATACATACTATGAATTTATTGAAATCTGCCTTCACTTGTCTTGCCAAAGAAAAGTTGGGTAAATAACTAGTTCTCAGTAAAGAGCTAAAATACTGAGCATTAGTTAGAAAAAAATGTGAATGAGCTTTGGGATATTAGTTCATAGCTTTTCTAGAATATTTGGAAACAACTTTGGCTTATGTCAAGCATTGTTATAAAGGGTGGAAATGGTGTCTCCTTTACTCATTCCTAGGACATTTATATGAGTCCATTCGTCAGCCTACAGTTCCCAGGGATAAAATTGTGCTATTGGATTTCCTGATGGGTGTTTCACATATTTATATGGTTTGTTTAATTTCATGTTGACCTTTGTGGATGAGACTATTTGTCTTGCCAAATACAGATCCCACACAAAAGTCACATTCTCAAGTTAAAGGAAGGGAGGTTAAGACTATTCGATTAAATAAAGATACCACTTCTTATTCTAGAAATGATACAAATGAAGCCCAAAATTATCATGAATATCACCGATTATTAAGAATTCTTACATGAGGGGCCAGCATTGTGACATAACAGGTTAAGCCACCACCTGCAACACCAGTATCCCATATGGGCACTGGTTCAATTCCTGCCTGTTCTGCTTCCCACCCAGCTGTCTGGTAATTCACCTGGGAAAGCAGCAGAAGATGGCCCAAGTCCTTGGGTCCCTGCACCCATGTGGGAGACCAGGATGAAGCACCTGACTCCTGGCTTCAGCCTTACGCAGCCCAGACTGTTTTGCAAGCATTTGGGAAGCAAACTAATGGGCTCTCTCTTCTCTCTCTTTCTCTCTCTCTCTCTCTCTCTCTGACTCTGCCTCTCCCTCTCTGTGGCTCTGACTTTCAAATGAATAAATAAATCTTAAAAAGTAATTCCTATTTGAATTATCTCAGAACATACTTAATATGTGCAAATGGATCAACTCCACTTCAATTTTAAGGTTTATTCATTTATTTGCTTTATAAATCATGAGTAAGAATTTAAGCCAAATTCACTGTGGAACTTGTTAAAACAAGCTTAATGACTTGAAATGCCAGCAAAAGTCCACTGAATAGACTGTCTCCACCCATACTATCACTGCATATTAAAGACAGAAAATTATTTGTATTTTATAATTCTGACTCTAAATCTTTCCTATCTATTATCATTTTTCTATAGGCCTGAGGCTGGATTTACAGAAGTCAGATAAAAGAACCAATGAACAAAAGACCATATTCCCAGAAGGCTTTTTTAAATACACAGGCAAAACAGTGCTCCACTGCTAAGAATCTGCTGTCACAATCCAGATAAGGACAAATGACACTATGCAAACAAAGTCGTCTCCCTCTCTCCTTTCCCCTCTCCCTCTCTTCTTTCCTTCTTCTTCCTTTTCTGTTTTTCTTTCTCTTTCTCTTTCTCCTCTCCTTCTCTTTCTTTTTTTTTTTTTAACTTTATAGCTTAGTAGACTGTGTGTTTTATTTTTTTTTATTTTTTTTATTTTTTTTAAACTTTTATTTAATGAATATAAATTTCCAAAGTACGACTTATGGATTACAATGGCTTTCCCCCCATACCGTCCCTCCCACCCACAACCCTCCCCTTTCCCACTCCCCCTCTCCTTCCATTCACATCAAGATTCATTTTCGATTATCTTAATATACAGAAGATCAGCTTAGTATACATTAAGTATGGATTTCAACAGTTTGCTCCCACACAGAAACATAAAGTGAAAAATAATAGATGATTTTTTAAAATGATGATGAAATCAGAGCAGACCTATTGTCATGTTTAATCCCAGTGAGAGTCAAGTTGGGAATTGATAATTTCTTTTTTTTTTTTTTTTTTTTTACAGAGGATCAGTTTAGTATGCATTAAGTAAGGATTTCAACAGTTTGCACCCCCATAGAAACACAAAGTGAAATATATTGTTTGAGTACTCGTTATAGCATTAAATCTCAATGTACAGCACATTAAGGATAGAGATCCTACATGAGGAGTAAGTGCACAGTGACTCCTGTTGTTGACTTTACCAATTGACACTCCTGTCTATGGCATCAGTAATCTCCCTATGCTCCAGTCATGAGTTTCCAAGGCTATGGAAGCCCTCTGAGTTCTCCGATTCTTATCTTGTTTAGACAAGCTCATAGTCAAAGTGGAGGTTCTCTCCTCCCTTCAGAGAAAGGTACCTCCTTCTTTGATGGCCTGTTCTTTCCACTGGGATCTCACTCGCAGAGATCTTTTGCCAGAGTGTCTTGGCTTTCCATGCCTGAAATACTCTCATGAACTTTTCAGCCAGCTCCGAATGCCTTTAGGGCTGATTCTGAGGCCAGAGTGCTATTTAGGACATCTGCCATTCTATGAGTCTGCTGAGATTCTCACTTCCCATGTTGGATCACTCTCCCCTTTATTTACTCCATCAGTTAGCGTTAGCAGGTACTAGACTTGTCTATGTGCTCCCTTTGACTCCCAGTCCCTTCACCATGACCAACTGTGAACTGAAACTGATCACCTGGAACAGTGAGATGGCATTGGTACATGCCACCTCGATGGGATTGAATTGGAATCCCCTGGTATGCTTCCAACTCCACCACTTGGGGCAAGTCAGCCTGAGCATGTCCCAAATTATACATCTCTTCCCTCTCCCATTCCCACCACCATGTTCAACAGGGATCACATTTCAGTTAATTTTCAACACTTAAGAATAACTGTGCATCAATTACAGATCTAAACCAGTCATATTAAGTAGAACAGACAAAAAAAACTACTAAGAGGGATAATGTATTTAGTTGTTCATTAACAGTCAGGGCTATGCTGATCAAGCCACCATTCTCTCTGCCTTCTTTACTGTCCCTTGCAGATGATAAAACTCACCAATGCCCGATTTTAAGGAGACAAAAATTATCTTCCAAAATGCTCTAAGCACATTTTATAAACCCCCAGAAGGCTGAGAACATAATGATTCAAGAATATCTTGACCATATCATAATTCATTTTTCCTTTGCAATAAAACCCAAAACATCATACATTATGCATTTTTTATAAATATTAAAGTTTCTGTACACGAGAAGAGGTGTCAGTGGGCCAGCATTGTAGCATAGCAGGTAAAGCTGCTGCCTGCAATCCTGGCAACCCATTTGGGTGCCAGTTCAAGTCCTGGCTGCTCCACTTCAGATCCAACTCTCTGCTAATGCAAGTGGGAAAGCAGCAGAAGATGGCCCAGGTCCTTGGCCTCCTGTATTCATGTGGAAGACCCCGGTGAAGCTCCTAAATCCTGTCTTTGTCCTGGCTCAGCTCTGCTATTGTGGCCATTTGGGAAGTAGACTAGCAGATCTCTCCCTCTCTCTCTCTCCATAACTCTGTCTTTCAAATAAATAAATAAAATAAATATGGATAAAAAGGAGAGATGTTCATTATCCTTTGTATACACCAAAATACATCAATTGGCTCCTTTCCTATACCCTTTCCCCATTTTACTGAAACTTATTTTATGTGTCTGAAGATTCTGTCCTTTCAGTTTTTGGTGAGCAGTTTGTGGGCAGCTTGAACGTTCTCTAAGATAGATCAACCAGATTCCCTGGGAACCTGGAACTAGAATGCTGCATTCCAGCTAGCTTGTATGTGCATGGTTAAATCAGAGAAAACAACTATGGACAAAGAGCATATGCCAAGGCAGATGCTCAAAGGAAGGCTTTCAAGGTACTAACGGTGCTTCTTAATTTTCTAACGCCTATGCTTTGTGTTTCATAAGATCTAGATATAGTTATTGTACTGTGTTCATTGAAACACCCCAGGATTATTCAAATATATTCCCATTGTTTTGCCTAGGTTAATTTGAGCAAATTTAGCGAATTGCTACCCAACTATCCCTGACAAAGAGAACTACAGGGGACTTCAAAAAGGTCATGAGAAGTGGAATTAAAAGGTAAAAAAAAAAAAATAAGCTTATTTTTGTCCACCAAATTCTGAAATCCAAGTAAAGTTGTTTTTTTATTTTTTCATAATAAGCCTTTCAATGAGCTTCTGGAGACCCCTAATATGAATGGGTTTCGAAACATTTTACATCAGAATAAATGTTATTTCAATTCCATTTCCCTCCCCCAAAATTTTGAAGTACCCTTGTACTAATATTTTTCATGCAGAGCTAAATTTTTCCTGTTACAGTTCCTAAAATTGTGTTTTGAAGGACTGCAGTAGGGACAGGCAGTTGCCACTGCTGTTAAGAAGCCCTTGGGGAACTCCCACTTCATACTAAAGTTCCTGTGTTGGTATTTTGGCTCCACTAACAATTCCAGCTTCATGCTTATGTGTGCACTGCTGCACAGAGATGATGGTTCCCGTGGTTGGATCCCTGAATCCACATGGTAGATCGCATTGACTTTCTGATCCCTGACTTCAACCTGGCCCAGTTCTAGTTGTTGCAGCCATTTGGGGATTAAATCAGTGGATAGGTGATCCCTCCCTGTCTCTTTCACTCAGTCTCTCTGCCTTTCAAGTGAATCAAAATAAATAGATGAAAAAATAAAAAATAAATATACAAATCAAAGACTATGGTATACTACAATATGTTAACACATATAAAATAAAGTTAAATCACAGATCAACCTTGGACTTTTCAAGTCATGCTATTCTGTACTCCATGAACTATTCCTTTGTCAAACAAAAAATTCATAGTTTTGTTTTAAAATATAAATCTATTTCTGGGCATAACTATTATCTCTTTTAAGAAAATATTGTTATATAAGTTCTCAAGATATTTCTATTTAAGATGAAAACAGGCAAATAAACAGAAATGAAAATAAATCCCTTTGATTGAGAAATTTTAGCAAAATAGGCAGAGATTCTTAAGATAGCCTTGAGCATCAGAGATTCTACTGTTAAAGAAGAGACTATTTTTGAATAGAGTTTATATATAAATCGTAATTGTTGGCAAGGCATTCACAGATATTGCCTTTGTCCTTTTGGGGCTGATCCTAGCTAAGAGATATTTGAGGGTAGAGGTGTTTCCTTGTTGGAATGTTGTCCAAATATTGGTGCATATGATATTTTAAGAGAAGCTGACATCTTGATGCTATGTGAAATTTCCATATTTAAAAATGTTAGCAGGATACTAATATCATAAAGAAAAAGACAACAAATGTTGGTGAAGATGTGAAGAAAAAGGAAACCTTGCATACTTTTTTGAGGAATATAAATTAGTGTCATCTTCACGGAAAACAGTTTGAAGTTATCTTGGAAATTTAAAATAGAGCTCCCATATGATCCTGAAATCTCATTGCTGGGTACATATCCGAAGAATTTGAAATCAGTGTATCAGTGAGACTTCCGTGCTTTCATGTTCACTGCAATGCTATTCACACTGTGGAATCAGGGGCCAGCCCTGTGACACAGTAGGTTAATCCTCTGCTTTTGGTGCTGGCATCCCATATGGGCACTGGTTCTAGTCCCAGTTGCTGCTCTTCTGATCCAGCTCTCTGTTATAGCCTGGGAAAGCAGTAAGAAGATGGCCCAAGTGTTTGGGCCCTTGTACCCACCTGCGAGACCTGGAAAAAGCTCCTGGCTCCTGCTCCTGGCTTGGGATCACCATAGCTCTGGCTATTGCTTCCACTTGGAGAGTGAACCAGCACCTGGAAGACCTTTCTCTTTGTCTCTCCCTCTCACTGTCTGTAACTCTATATCTCAAACAAATAAATAAAATCTTAAAAAAGATGTAGAATCAATCTGAGTGCCCATCAATGGAGAAATGGAGGAATGATAAAGAAAATATGGTATTTATATACACAATGAGATACTATTTAGCTTTGAAAAAGAAAGGGGATCCTGCAACAACACAGATAAACTTGGAAGACATTATGTTAAGGCAAATAAGCCAACCACAGAAAGACAAATATCATATTACCTCAATTACATGTCATATATACAATGGTTGAACTCATAGAGACAGAGTAAAATGGTGGTTCCAGAGGCTGGGGGCTGGAGGGACTTGGAGATATTGGTCAATAGACACAAGTTTTTGCTGGACAGGAAAAATAAGTGTTCCAGAAATCTATTACACATTATGGTGACTGCAGTTAATAACAATACATCATATACTTCAAAATTATTGAGAGTAGATTTTAAATGTTTCCCATTAATACATAAATAACTATGTGAGCTAATGCATATGTCAATAGCTTCATTTAGCTTTTCCACAGTGTATACAAATATCAAAACATCATATTGTAGTTCATAAATATTTAGTTTTTACTTGTTAATTAAAAGCAGACACTGTTACAGTTGCAATTTTCTATTAAGAGAAAAAAGAAAAATTACATTGAAATGCATGATGATTATATTAAAAACACAAGAAAAATAAAACTAATTTTTAAAAATGCTAGAAAATAATCAAATTAGATACACACGTATGCACACACACAATTTCCATGAAAGCAAAAATTTCTGAAACCCAATTGTTTCTACCTAAAACTCATAATCTGGTTTTACTGATGCCACTTGATTACTGAGACTTCTGAGATTCAAAAAAGAAAATTTATGAGCTTCCCATGGCTAAATAAGGCTATGTGAAAGTAGAGAATTAATGCATTTTGTGAACACATAAAAACCTGCAAAGCAATAAATATATCTGATTCTGATATTGGTCATCAAACTATTCGTTTTACTAAAACATGTGTATTGTATGATCCTAAATTTTTAATAGTTTATATGTATTTTATCAAAAAATCCTGAACTTAAAAACCATAGCAAACCCTAGCAATCTAGTTTACAACCTCATAACCTCATAACCTCATCCTTGAAATAGATCAGTAACTACAAGTTAGTGTCCAGGTCTCTGATCCTTCCCTTTCAGTCATTATGCATAGCCATTATCGTAATAAGAAAACAAGTTGCATCATGTAATTTTGAAGATTTTAAAAATGAATATAATTGGGGCCAGCACTGTGGTGCAGCAGGTTAACGCCCTGGTCTGAAGTGCAGGCATACCATATAGGCACTGGTTAGAGACCCAGCTGCTCCACTTCCAATCCAGCTCTCTGTATGGCCTGGGGAAGCAGTAGAAGATGGCCTAAGTCCTTGAGCCCCTGCACCTGCATGGAAGATCCAGAAGAAGCTCCTGTTTCATGCCTTTGGATCAGCACAGCTCCGGCCATTGCAACCATCTGGGGAGTGAACCGTTGGATGGAAGACCTCTCTCTCTCTTTTATTTCTCTCTCTGCCTCTCCTCTCTCTGTGTAACTCTGACTTGCAAATAAATAAAAAAAATCTTTAAAAAATGAATATAACTATATATAATAAAGCTTAAGGCCTTTTATCACCCATCCTTTAGGTTCTACCAGTAGTTCTGTGATTCAGAAGTATTCTTCAAATCTTACAACTGAATGTGTTGTAAGGTAGCAACAGACCTTCTGGATGGGGAAGGAGTGGGAGTGGCAAATTTTTTAGGCAACTGTGGTTTGGGGAGACCAGTTAATATAATTAAACCAATTGGTTTACTTGGCCTATGAGAAATGGCTGACTGTCTTTTACGAGCTGTATACCATACCAAGCCTTGAGTAAGGACTGGTAGACAAGAGAGACAATTCTTGTTTCACCTGAAGTTTAAGTCCAACACAAGAATTCTTACAGCCAAGCTTGTTTAGTCACAGAACATTGCTCCCTGGTCATCCATAGTGGTGCACATTTTACAGAATGCTCTTATCTCCCTCATTGACTTGAACACTTGACTCTGTCCCTGCTTTCGTTTACATAATTTCCTTTCTGCCCAACATGCTCTTCATCCCCTTTTTGACTCCACACACTCCTGTTATCTCTCATTACTCTCCAGCTGCTAAGTGGCCTTCATTTAGAAGCTGCTCTAACAAGCTCAAGAAAGGTTAGTTGCTCTGACCTCTGCCCTACAGTACTTTCATGAATGTCTTCACAAACTGTCCATAAAGGATAGGCGTAATTTTGTTCTCCTACCCTCATTCCTAGATGTGGCAATGGAGTTATTACATCAGGCCTCTTTGTGCCATGAATTTCTTGTAGCATGATGGGCAGCTGCTCGATGAAGTTCTCCAGTGAATTCTCAGTTCATTTCAAAGGAAAAATCAGAGACCTTAAAATGGACTGCAGGGAACTTTGCACCATTTCCCTATCTCATCTCTAGTTTGTCTCTTGAGACTCAGCCTCTTTCACTTTATTGTGAATATGTGGACTTCTTTGAGTTCATCACATGCCACACAAGCATGTTGCCTCAGAACCCTATCTCTGCTAAGAAGGCTCTTCTCTGTGGGACCTCTCTCATCATCTGTATAGAACAACAAATCTCTGCCACCTCCTGGAACTTCCTAAGCTCTTTACTCTGTCTTACTGTTCGTCAGATGACCATAAAATAGACTAAGTCATAAACTATCATAATGTAAAACTTCAAAACTTAGTAACTTAAAAGACCAATGATTGCTTATTTCTCAAAATTCTATTAGTTGAGGGCCTGACTGATTCTTTTGTTAACTTGCCTGGGTTCACTTAAGAAGCTATAGTTAAATGGGTAGTCAACTGGACCAGAAGATGGCTTCACTTGCTTGTCTATCATTTAAGGCAAGCTGTTCACTGAGACACATTAATTCTTCTTCCAGAGGCCTCTCATCCTCCCTTAAGCTAGAGTGGCTGCCTTTGTGACTGACTCAGGGCACTGTGTAAAAGAATAAGATACAAGTTTCAAGACTCTGAAACTGAGGCTTCCATACTATCAGCACTTCTGCTATAATCAATTAATCAAGTCCCAAGGGTTAGGAAAGGAAAGTCCCCTCTTGAAAGGAAAAGCCGTTATGAATTGTGGCCATACTTAATATATTTAATGTATTCCTTATCTATTATGTAGCTATCTATCATCACCTGTTTGCCTGCCTTTTCCACTAAAATGTAAGCCCCATGAGGGTAGGAAGTTGATTGTGTTCTAGAACATAGTACTCAATGAATATTAGTTGAGCAAATGAATGATTAGTCTCATTTGATTAGCAAAACTATCCAAAAAGAAAAAAATCAGGAAGACTACATTTATGGAAACTCAGAGTCGATTCTGCCTAGAGCATTGTCTGTACCTCCAAGGATAGCATCTAAATCACAGGAGTTGATGATAAAAAATATTTTCTGACAGGTTATTTGGTTTCACAGATGAGAAAGCAACATTAAGATACTGATTGACATACTCAAGGACTTACAACTATTATTAAAGTTGGATTTAAAATACAGGTTTTCCATCATAAAATGTCATGTACTTTTTGCAACCCTATTCCATTTAATCCCACCAAATTATTTATTTTGTATATAATTGGTCAGGCACTCTGCTATAAGTTAGAAGCACAACCAAACTTGACCCATGGACTCAGGTATCTAATGTGCACTAAGAGAGTTGACATTGACTAAAAAGGCACATAACACATGAATAATTAGTACTATGCTATGGGCTTTTTCAAAAATTTACATTATTTAAAAAGGTAGAGTGATATGGTCTATGAAGGAGAATTTGAGACTCCATAATAATAGTTTTGATGCTAGGGAAACTGTAATAACCCAAATAGGTATTGCTGCTTCCTTCATGGAGTTTGTAGTTAATAATTCATAGAGGGAACATTAGAGTAATAACATTATAGTAACACAAGCACTATGCATTAATTCTTTTTAGTCCTATTAAATATTGATACAACTGAGGGTAAAATATTTCTTCTTTTTGCTACATGAGCCTCCTGTGGTACAGTACTAATATTACTGACAATACTCCCTATTTTGCTGTAATTTTCTGCTAGTTTCTGATAATTACCCAGTTTTAGATTTCACTGGACTGATCTTGAGGTAAACGACCTCTGGGACACTGCAATAGTACAATTTCTAGAAGGCAGAATTCAAGTCTATAGACAAAAGACTCTGGTCCTACTTCTGACTCTGTGCCGAGCCAGTGGTTGCCATTGGAGAAATCAATGTCCCCTTAAACCTAGGTTTCCTCTTCTGTCAATGAAGAGATCCAAATTCACTAGTTGTAACAGCTAACTCTCAATAGAGGGTCTGCTTATTCCATTACTCCTACTCTCCAGGATACACACACACACACACACACACACACGCACACCTCCCAGACACATTGTTCATTCTTTTTGAGAATGCACCTCTCCTATTATTCCATTTGCATCTGGTTAATGTCTATCATGAGCTGGTAAGTACAGAGTGGAAAATGGTAAGGAATAGCCCCAGGCAAAAAAGTGATGTCATGTTTGCCTCATGCTGAGATATTGCCTGCTTTCCAGTTTCATACACCCCCTATTGCTTCTAACAAGTACTCTTTTGGGGTGGGTTTGGGGTCTCTAAACTCATTGAGCATCATGCTAATAACCTTTTCAATGTTAGTTCTTCAGATTAGGATTTTTTTTCTCTGATCTGTACTCACAAATAAAGCTCATGATGAATCTCTACAATCTCAATTTTAGGGGAAATTTGTCCCAGAAAGGAAAATAGTATTAACTACATAATGCAAAGGTAAACAGAGTGCTTTGCAAATAACTTCTAACAACAGGGAGAGCCAAGTGAGAAGCATGATTTACAACCTCCCATGGTAAAAAAAACCTCATGTATTATAACGCTTTGACTATTGATAGTCATCTTGGAATTGTGCCATTCTCCCTGAGGACATTGTTATGTTCTAGACCTCCAGGTGGAGAGCAGTAATGCCTTGTTAATCATCTACCTTGAGGAAGAAATATCTGGACCCAAGTTAATAAACGTATAAGGGTATGGGGGCTGCAGAGAGAGTGGTGAATTAGGGAGAAAATATGCGCTAAGTGGTGAAAGAAAACTCTCGTGAAAGGATAGAAACCCTAAAGGAAGGGGAAATAAGCATAGAATGGAAAATATTAAAGAAGATACGGGAAGCGAAAAGAGTTGGAAAAGAGTGAAAATGAAAAATAGGATGTAAGTGTGGCATGGTGCACTGATTGCTGCTCAAGCAGCTAGCCATAGGCTTTAGTCCTAGAACTAGTTAAATGTTACCCTCAATATTCAAGTTTATTTGTACCCAATGTTCTCATCTAAAAAATGGTTTTTATACTTTGGAAGCACCCATATTGCTTCTTGAATTGAAAGGGTCCTTCTGAAAGATGTAATAATGGTCATAACCTGGAGATTAAGGAATCACAAAAATTACATGCAATATGGACTCCTGGATTGATCCTAGAACAGTAAAAAAGGACAATGTTTTGAAAAATTGCTGAAATATATGAGTGGGAATAAGAGAGGGAGGAGATACATAGTTCGGCACATGCTCAATCGGACTTACCCTTAATGGTAGAGTTAAAAACGTGCCAGGGGATTCCAATTCAATCCCATCAAGGTGGCATGTACCAATGCCATCTCACTAGTCCAAGTGATCAATTTCAGTTCACAATTGATCATAATGATAGGTCTAAGAGTCAAAGGGATCACATAAACAAGACTAGTGTCTGCTAATATTGATAAAATTAAAAAGGAGATTAACGATCCAACATGGGAAGCAGGATATATAGCAGACTCATAGAATGGCAGATGTCCTAAACAGAACTCTGGCCTCAGAATCAGCCCTTTAAAGCATTTGGATCTGGCTAAAAAGCCCATGAGAGTTTTTCAGGCATGGAAAGCCAAGACACGTGGCAAAAAAAAAAAAAAAAAAAAAAAAAAAAAAAAAAAAAAAAAAAACAAACCTAAATGAAAGATCTCTGTGAGTGAGATCCCAGCGGGAAGAACGGGCCATCAAAGAAGGAAGTACCTTTCTCTGAAGGGAAGAGAGAACTTCCACTTTGACTATGGCCTTGTCTAAATAAAATCAGAGTTGGCAAACTCAAAAGGCTTCCATAGCCTCGGCAGCTCATAACAAGAGCCTTGGGTGATTACTGACATCATAAAAAAGAGTGTCAACTGTTAAATCAATAACAGGAGTCACTGTGCACTTACTCCTAACGTAGGCTCTCTGTCCTTAATGTGTTGTTCTATGTGAATTAACAGTATAACTAGTACTCAATCAGTACTTTATACTTTGTGTTTCTGTGTGGCTGCAAACTGTTGAAATCTTTACTTAGTATATACTAAGTTGATCTTCTGTGTATAAAGATAATTGAAAATGAATCTTGATGTGAATGGGATTGGAAAGGGAGTGGGAGATGGGATGGTTGTTGGTGGGAGGGAGGTTATGGGGGGAAAAAGCCACTATAATCCAAAAGCTGTACTTTGAAAATTTATATTTATTAAATAAAAGTTAAAAAAAGAAATATAGACAAAAATATAAATAAACTGTATAGTTAAGTTAATGGTATTGTCCCCTTACAGTATGAGTATCCATAATCCAAACTGCTTGTACCAGAGTGGTTAGATTTTACAATTGTATGTGTGTGTGTGTGTGTGTGTGTATAAATTGAAGTACTCACGGATGGAATCCAAATCTAAGAACTAAATTCATTCATTTATATATGCCTTGTAAACTTAGCTTGAAAGTAATTTTATACTAGTGGAGTACAGCAGAAATCTCTATTAATTCCTTACTTTTGATAAATTCAACATTGAAATGTAAGGTTGACGTTAGCAGAAGCTGAATGAAAACTCTACAGGCACTCTCTCTATTACCCGTGAAACTCCTAGATAAACTTAAAAAAACTTTCAAAATTTAAAATGAATAAATAGAATCTTTCTGCTGAAAATATACTAACCTGTCTCTGAAATGCAGTTTAATCCCACTTGCCTTGCAATATCCACCTTATGATTTATTTATTTCCTGGGTGAAGTCTTGCCCAGCTTCTTCACAGGGTGCTGTCTCCTTTCTCAGTTCCTCCAACTGCTACATATTAGGAATACGGAGAGTCTTCAGTCCGGTTGAACTATGATTCCTTGATCCCATAACCAATTGAGCTCCCCTTGGATAAAAGATATGTTATGGTGAAATGTTTTTAATTATGCATATCTGAGGTTAATTTGATTTCATGGCATTAGGATCTTCTCCTTACCTCCCTGAGAAAAATGACAGTTTTGTTAGTGCAAGGAAGAAATGAGGAAGGGAGAAGGCTGTTGTGGCACAAGAGGAGGGAGACAGAGAGGTCCGGAAGAAAGAAGAAAGATGAAGAAGGGTCTCTCTGCTTCCTGGCTGACCATGCGATCATTCCTTTGCCACCCAGCTCCACCAGACATCAGCCGAATGGGGCTGCCCGATTCTGAACTGTGACTTTCAACTGTAAGAAAAATGAACTTGTCCTTCCTAAGAAGCTTCCCTCAGGTGTTTTAGTTAAAGTAACAAAAAGCTAACTGATACAGAAAATCAATACAGAGAAGTGCGGTCTCTGTAGTGATTATTTCAATAATCACACTTCAGAATGCGGAGTAGCCTTTGAAACTGGTTTACTTGGAAAGGTTTGGAGGAGCAGGCTAGAGAAAGTCTAGAATGCTGTAAGTGGAGTGTGACGGGTGATTTTGTGGGGTCTTAGAAGACCAGAATTGGGGGCCAGTGCTGTGGCACAGCAGTTTAAAAACTACTGCCTGCAGTACCGGCATACCATATGAGTGCCAGTTCTAGTACCAGCTTCTCCACTTCCAATCCAACTCTGCTACGTCCTGGGAAGACAGTAGAAAATGGTCCAAGTCCTTGGGCCCCTGCACCCACGTGGGAGACCAGGATGAAGCTCCTGGCTCCTGGCTTCAGATTGGCTCAGCTCCTGCTGTTATGGCCAGTTAGGAAGTCAACCAATGAATAGAAGACCTCTCTCTCTCTCTTCCTCTGCCTCTCTTAAACTCTGCCTTTCAAATAAATAAATAAATAAATCTTAAAAAAAAAAAGAAAGAAGATCAGAATTTTGGTAGAAATGTGGACAATAAAGCCCATACTAATGAGTTTTCAGATGGAAATGAGGATCCTTCTGGGAATTGAATTAAGGGCCACCCTTGCTACACTATGGGAAGCAACCTGGCTGTCATGTGTCCTGAGACTCTGTGGGAGGGTGAACTTGACAGAGGAAATTTCAAGAGAGCAAAGTGTTCAGGCTTGTAGTACAGGTGTTATTAGCTGCTGTTAGTAAGTTTCGAAGTGAAAATCTGAATCAAAAGAGAGATTTAGAATAGAGAGATTTAGAAAATTCACAGCATGGCTGGAAAGGGAAAGAGAAAAAACTAGTTGAGGATAGGGAAGTGAGGCAGAGAAACAACCTGCTAAAATATTAGGCAAAGAGAAAGGGAGTCATGTGTTAATGGGCAAGACAATAGAGAAAGACCCTGCACATTTCAGAGATAGTCCAGGCCAACTCTCCCATTACTGCCCCTTCAGAGGTCTAGAAGTGCAAACTTGATTCGAAGATCATTCAGGGAAGAATCTTCTCAGTAAAAAAGCGCAAGGTGCCCTGCCAGCTCAGGACAGCAATTTGTACAGCCACTATGGAAAATGGTATGGAGATTTTTTTAAAACCAGAAATGGAATGGCTATATAATCAAGCAACCCTGCTATTGATTAGATATCCAAAAGACATCAAAGAATTGTATCTAAGAGATACCTGCTCCACCATACTTATTACAGTACTGTTCACAAATAGCCAAGATAGGAAATCAACCAAGGTGTGTGTCATTGGAAGAATACATAAAGAAAATGTGGTGTGTGTGTGTGTGTGTGTGTACACAATGGAATTCTATTTAACCATAAAAAATAATGAAATCCTGTCATTTGCAGCAAACTGGATGGAACTGGAGGATATTGTGTTAAATGAAGTAAGTGTATATTATCAATGCCATTACCACTGTGACGTGACAAGAGCTTAATCCCGTGGAGGAATTTCAGAGTCAATAATACAAGAGCCTTGGAGTTTTTCCGCACAGAGGGTGGAAACATCAGACATTTATACACGGACTGCCATCCTCCACCATCAGTTGTGTGCTTGGTGTGGTAGGTGCTGTGTGGAAGTCTCAGCCTATCTTGGCACTGCCACTGGAAGGTCTCAGGCAGGATATTAGCAGGCTTGTACCCAGAAGGTGGCAATACAAATGGGGCAACAGCTTCTGCTACAGGGTGTGTCTAATTTGCTTTCTTCAAACTTCAATTCTTCTGCTTGTTTGTTGGGGGAGCTTGTACAAGTTACACTGTGGCCTTTTCCCTGAAAGTAGGAGGCAAATCATATGGATGTAAAAAAAAATAGAGACGATTATATGTAAGCATTGAACTCATGGTCTCTAACATGAAACCCACTCAGTAATCATTTTCTTCCCAGACCATACTCATTCTGACTGTGGCACAGACCCAGGGATCCTGCCTCGGAACCAAAATCATAGTAGTTAGTAACTCTTTCACTGGATTTCTCAGGCCCTAGTATAGAAACCAAAAGTGCTTCTATGAATTTCTTTCTCACAAGGTCTCCCAGGGTCCACTCCCACAAAAGACCCCATTAGAACCTCAACATATGTATTACATATTCCAGGCTGTGGGTTTGAAGCACCAGGATGTTTTTAACGAAGTGCATTTATGGTAATGTGCCAAAAGCTACTCATGGAGAAACATATATTTTCCATTTCTTGAATCCTTAGGGAAAGATAATATCATAAACCATTATCCAGAGATTCTTCTTAAGAATTTCTCAGCTTGACAACTCATTCAATTTCATCTTATTTTCCTTAAAGGTGTCATTTCATTTGTTTATACACCAATGTTTTCTGAAGACTGACTTTTCATCTAAAACCTGACAAGGTTGAACATGAACAACACATTTTAAAACTTGAACTTCATGTTGCTAAATTTCACATAACCAGTACCCAACAATAGTAGATCCTCAAATAATTGTACCTTAATGAGCAGTTTTTTGAGGAGGAAAGGAAAAAAAATCAGTACATCAATTGGATATGATTTCTTTATTGTTTAGCAGCATCTTTCATGGAAAGATGAGGATATGTACATGCAGTTTCACCTTTCAATCTGTATTTTACCTTTGTATGACTCAAACTACACAAGACTGTAATCATATAAAAAAAAACTCTGTAAATGATGACAATATATACTTGCTAATGAAAACAAATAAGCCAACCCTTTCTCTATACATAAATGAGAAAAGTATAATGATAAGTTTTTCCTGGATAAACTGAACACAACAGGGTTTATCCCCCACAATAGAGAAACCGTTTATAATGTAGAAATTCAAAAACTAATTATACCTAAGTAGTCACTAAACGTCAGCTATTCTCTAAGTGTCTCCCACACCGACACTTTTCTTTCCATTTTTGATGTGAATCCTGTTTCAAATTCTCAATCCCACACTATCAGAATATTTTACTTAAACAAACACCTCTGCCTCAGTCAATCCAGATCAGTAGCTTGATTGGATCAGTTCATCCTGTTCACGGTTATTCAGAAATCTGTAGCAGTTCTCCTTGTGTCAGAGAAAAGAGTGGCAACTCCTGCAGATGGGATGCAAATGCCAGCTTCATTCTCCACTTTTTGACTGTCTGTCTTCAGTTCTTGCAGGTTAGTCTCTCTGTAGTCTCCCAAATATAACTCATGATTTCCTACTCCCCCATGTTTGTCGTTTGTTCTTTGCTCCTATTCAAATACCACCCTCTATAAAAAGTTGACTAAAAGTGCATCCCCTTTATAAAATTCATTGACTCCTAAAAGGAAGACGTGGTAGAGAATGTAGATGTGGTAGAGACATGTAAGGAGAGAGGGTGGGAGAGAAAGAGGTATAGGTTCTGGAACATGAAGAGGCTTTAATCTCATTTTGCAATTTGCAGACTGTGATGCAAGATAAATTAACTTCTTTAACTCTACTTTATAAGTAATTACACTTTTGAAATTTTTTAGGGTTTATTTATTTATTTTGAAAGTCAAAGTTATAGAGAGAGAGGGAGAGACAGAGAGAAAGATCTTCCATCTGCCGGTTCACTCCCCAGATGGCCACAATGCCCAGGGCTGGGCTAGGCCAAAGCCAGAGTCAAGAGCTTCTTCTGGGTTTCCCACCCTAGTGGCAGGGGAACAATCAATCGGGCCATCTTTTGCTGCTTTTCCCAAGCCATTAACAGGAAACTGAATCAGAAGTAGAGCAGCAAGGACAGGAACAGGCAGCCATATGGAATGCTGGCATTGCAGGCACACAATTCCGGACCCTTTATTAAGATTTGATTAAAATAAAAATGAGGTGTGAATTGTTCAGAAAAAGAATTGTTTTTTTTTTTTCAACAATTTTCGGTTAGCTGTCTGGTAATATTTAAGTCATGAAAACAGTGAAACATCACTGAGCTTGATTGGGGGATTTTAATTTATAAATCATTCAATGGGTAATATTACTTCAGCATTACTCAGACATTCCACTCCTAGGCTCTCCTAACCCAAATATATGTTCATACCAAGATCATACATGAATGTTCATAGTAACTTTATTGGTAAAAGCTCCAAAGTAGAAACAACCAAAATCTTCACTAATGCAATAAAGAGCTACTTCACAATAAAAAGAGATAAACTATAGATATATGAGTAACATTGATGAATCAAAATATTCATGCTGAGTTAAAGAAACCAAACCAAAATATGAGTATATGTAATATGATTTCCAGATGTATAGAATTCCAGAAAGCTGGTGAATATTGCAATTACTTGATAATTGTTAGGAAAAAAGAGGAAGCAGTGTACAAATTTATAGCCAGGCTGAATTTATTTGGAGAAAATAAATTCACAGAGGTGGGTGACCAACTGCCAGCATGCACATTGATGGACCACGTGGCAGAAGGCCTCTACCGAAGCAGCCTGCCCTTTTTATATTTTAGGGGGGCTAGGGATGGGGGCAAGGGGTAGGGGTTGCAGGCAGAGGTGAATTCCTGGAACTGGTCTTTCAGGTGGCCCTGTGGGGCCTTGAGAACCTGGAAAGAGCGCAGGGGTGGGGTGTGAAGGCAATAGAGTGTGAGACCCAACTGAGATTCAAGGGTAAGGAATAAATTCCATTGTTTTATCCATCTTTTGAGCAATGAGTGGGAATGGCTGAGGCTTATGTCTGTTCCATCCATAATCACTTAAAAATTATTGGATAAGAAGTAGGGATTTGTTATAGCAATTGGGACACCCACATCCCACTTCGGAGTGCCTGAGTTCAATACTCACCTGTGCTCCTGACTCCAGGTAATTCACACCCTGGAGGCAGCAATGATGGCTCACGTATTGGATTTTGGCCACCCTTGTGGGAGACCTGGATTGAGTTCCTGGCTCCCAGCTTCAGGCCAAGCTAGGGGCTGCTGTGGGCCTTTGGAGAGTGAACCAGCAATGGAAGCTGTCTACACAATTCTTTCTTTTTCTTTCTCTCTCTATCCCTCTCTTCTCTCTCTTTTCCCTCTCTCCCACTCTCTCTTTTCATCTCTCCCTCTCCCTCTTTCTTTCTGTCTCTTTCAAATTAAAACAAAATTTTTGGTAAAAAAAAAAAAGTCAACTGTTTTTCTAGAAAATTTGCATCTCATCTTCTTTATTTCAATCCAAAGCTCAAACCAATCGAGGATGACAGGTAAATCTGTGGCTTCCTGGTGGATTCAGAATTAGGTGGAAAGATGATCTGGGGAATAGAATGGTACAGGAGGAAACTTTCTTGATTGTGGTAATGGATTTGATGGATGCAGAAATTTAGCAAATTGTATGCTTTAAATATGCAAATTATTATGTCAGTTAAACCTCTACAGTGCTGTAGAGATTTGATAATTGTTTACAGCCCTTGTCTGTACTGTTGAGGAACAGTGGTTTTTCTACTACTTGTTGAATTCTTCATTTGGTAGAGGGTTAAGCTTGTGATTATAAAATAAACTGAAAGTATGTCATTGTAAAAGATAAAAAAAATAAAAAATGAGGGAGGAGGGAGGTGGGAGGAGGGGGTGGGAGCCTGGGCTGGGAGCCTGGGCTGGAGGGAGATAGGGTGAGAAGTGTCACTATGCTCTTAAATCTGTGTATATAAAATACATCAAATATGTTCACCTTATATAAATAACAATTTTAAAAATCTGCTTTATTTATTTGATGTGAATACCCTGTGGAACCATGTAAGGAAAGAATACAGCATTTTGACAACAGCTTCATAATTCCCATATTATTAGACTGGACCTTTTGATACATTGGATACTGAAGATTTACATCCCCCATTTAGAAATTTGTACAAGAACCCAGACATCAGATTTCAAAATTCAGGAAACTTCTAAAAGATTAGAATACTTATTTATTTATTTTTACTCAAGACACGTGTCCCTCAAGTGGTATTAATTGGTGTCTATTAGCAATAAATGCCTCTCACAGCACTTATTTTTATTATTCTGCAAGGGTATATTTACAATAAGGAAAATGTACATCATAGTAGACCCCTCTTATTCCTCACTTTTAAGCATGTGGGCTCAACATTCCAGGAGAAATTCTCCATGAAGAATGAGGAGCAGTGAGTGGAATCTGTGGAGTTTATTCTGGCTACGTGCAAAGGAGCATTTTAATCACCGAAGCCATCCGTAAGTGTGTGAGCTGCTCAGAGTGCGGTGAATTTCTTGTCTCTGGAAATGTTTGAGTTGCATTACACTCTGTGAGATAATACAGCAGTGGAAGGCAGACAAGGGGAGGGGTCAGGACAGAAGACCTTCTCATTCCGTGGAGACACCCATTGGTGCAATGCTGTGGTAATATCTTAAGGGCAGAAAGTGGGAACATGTTTCTGTTCTATTGGAGACTTTTTGCAGCTTCAGCATAAGAAGAAAGAGGCCCCAGGAGATACATTATTCTGTTACAGACTGCCACTAATTTCTAGGATATTTTCTCCTCACTGTTCATGGCATGCAGTGGATAATTTTAACACAGAGAGACATTGTGCAAATGGTTCCTTCTTGGCATCTAGAGCATACATTTGGCATCTTCCTCCAGTTGCAAAGGGAAAATCCAGAGGGAGTTGGCTGAGCCAAAAAGAGACAAGGCCTTTTCAGTTCACTTTTATATATCCTTCTATGGCTTGTCATAGGCCAGAGAGAAGGGAGAAGATTCTGTGTCTGCTCTGCTAACTACCAGCATTTTCGAAGTGCATACTTCTCCCTAGAAAAGGAAATTGAACCCACTTGATAATTTGACACCTCTTCCCCCACCCCCATCCCCAGGCCACTTTCTGTCTCTGGGAGAATCTTCCCATCCATTATAATGACTTCCAGGTGGGAAATTTGGCATGTTCAGATCAGTTCCCTCTTCTCAAATCCCCACCATACTTACCTGCCTTAAACGTTACCTGTCTAGATTTCAGGAAAAATGCATAGCCCTAGAGGTACTGGTGGCCTGATTTTAAATGGTAAGAAAAAAGACTAAGCATCTAAGGATGAGACTGTGAGGAAGAAGAGGCTATTGGCTGAAGGATATCCATATGGGTTTCATTTGCAAATAGTGTCACATAGAGCTCTGAAGTCATGCTCACACCAGAGAATGAATGAAGCTACAGACAGAGAAATGCTTTGGATGATCTCACTTATATGTGGAATCTCAGAAACTTAACCTCACATAATAGAGAGTAGAATGGTGGCTATCAAAGGCTGGGGCAGAGGGGTAAATGGAGATGTTGTTCCAAGGATACAAAGTTTCAGTTAGGATGAAAATTTGCAGTGATCTATTGCAGAGAATTGTGACTATTGTAAAAATGCATTGCCTGTATCAAACTTACTTAGAGTGCATTTAAAATTTTTTGACATGTAAGAGATAAATATGTGAAATGATGGGTTTAATTGGCTTGACTTAATCATTCCACAATGGAAACGTGTCAAAGCATCATATCATACTCTAATATGTACAAATTTATTTGTCAGTTAAAATAACATTTAAGAACAAAGAAGGAAAGAAGAAAGGACTGCCTTGGTATGAAGCTGCTGGTTCTGTCTTTTCTGTCCAAACTGGCTCTGTGGCCACGAGTAATTCCTTTCAGCTGTCTGAGCTGTAATTTCTTTTCTTTTTAAAAAATAATTATTTATTAATTTGAAAAGCAGAGCAACAGAGACAGAAGGAGAGACAGAAAGAAAGTGTTCATCCATCCACTGGCTAAAACAGCTATGGCAGGGCAAGGATGAAACCAGGAGCCAGGAAATTCATCTGGGTCCCAAATCTTTGGCAGGACCAAAGCGCTTGGGACCTCATGTGCTGCTTTCCCAGGCATATTAGCAGGGATCCGGATTGGCAGAAGAGCAGCCAGGATTTGAAGCAGCACTCCACTATAGGAGTCATCCACTATAGGATGACTGCATGACAAGTGTCAGCTTAACCAGCTGTGCCACAACATCCTGCCCATTTCTTTCCTTATCTATGAAACCTTGCCTTGAATTAGATAATTTCCTGAATAACACAACTTTCGGGGAAGTATTTATGACAAAAGAAAATAAGAGAGTTGAGACTAGGACAGGAATATTCAGCTACTTTACAGCTGTGTCATTTGTTTGCAGGACCGTGAAAGGGTTGAAATGTTACTGGCATAAAGTGACAAAATGGTGAAAACTTACCCAAGTCTCTTTCTCTCTGAATAAGAAAATATCAAGGTCTGATAATTAAGAGGAAGGGCTAAGCAAGGATGCGAAGGTAGAACAGTACTGGGAAATTGCAGCTGCTGTTGACACTGCTAAAGCCTGAGAATTTCTTTGCAAGTAAGACTAACAACTCCATCATCATAGGCATTGTTTAAAATTACTTGTGAACTATCTGTACCAAAGTTATGGTAAATGCTTTCTGGGGTGAAACATATCCTCTCTCAACCTTCTTTTATATTACTGATTAGAGGTTTAAACATGAAAAAAATACACACTTATTTCCTTGAATGTGCTATTTCTATTTGCACCACTCCCTGGATATATCAGTCTCATAAAGAAATACAAACACAAAATCCTGGATCAGATGTCTAGTAAAATTTAACTCATAAGTATCACTGGCCTTCATTACATCACTACATTTACTATTTGCTTAATCCTGACTTAAAAGAAAATTAGAGAAAAGTATTCTTTATCACTATCAACATTTGTCCTATTTTACTGCTTAGCCCAACAAGTGTTCCTTAGCTAAAAGAATCCACCCAAAATCTCATAAAAATCAACCAGTCATCTTTGATAATTTGTTTCAGGAATGCCAACACTGTGTCTCTTCAGATATGAGAAATTTTATTTCTTTAAAATTTCATTAATCAGTCTCTGAAATAAAACTGAGATAGCAGATGGCGTAAGGCAAGAGGAAAAAAAGAATGAGGAATCAAAATGAAAGCAAAAGATTGAGGTCACCAGGGAGGCAAAAAATGAATAAATAAAAAGAGAGTGAGCAAGAGAAAAACATAAAGTCACGTAAAAACATAGCAAACACAAAGTCACATTAACACAGAGGACTAAGAACAGCACTTGAATGCTGTGAATTCAGTAACAGAAACTTGTTTAGTTGGCTCTGGCTTGGTTCTATGGGGCGTCCTGTGGATTCAGCTCCATTTCTTGCCTGTACTCTCTCTCACATCAGATACACTCCCCATAACAAAGTCCTTTTCCACAGGCTTCTGCCCACTCTGCCTTCTCCCTCATTTCAAAATGGGTCCTTCTACCTGTACATCTCCTTCCCTTCTCTGTGCCCAGAAGATGTCCATTGGTTTGTGGGTTCTCAGTGAAACCTTCACTGATTTAGTTACCTGACTCTTTTCTTAAAGACTCCCTAGCAATTGGTTAATAACGCTTGCAGTTCAATGGTGTATTGTTGTCATTTGTTTCCGTGTTGCTCGTCTCAAGATCTCCATGCTCTCATTCAGTCTTCCTCCTGGGAATTCTCACTCATCCCCATCATATCAATGACTGCTTACAAAGTGATGTTGATTCATAGATGAGTAACTGTGGACAAGACCTCACTCATGAGTCCCAGACTGCTGTACACAGGCAGGTGCTCACTGAACACTTCTTCATGGATATTTCACTTGCGGCTCCCATTGTACTTATTAGTAGCTTTCTTTCTGTCTTTCCAAAGCTGCATTTATGGAGCAGGTAGCTACAACTTCAGCTAGTGTTTGGCCTATAGCTGATACAATCAAATTGCTAGAGGAGAATATCAGAGAAACTCTGCAAGACATTGGCATAGGCAAAGAGTTCTTTGGAAAATACCCCAGAAGTACAGTCAATAAAAGCAAAAATAGACAATTGTGGTTGCATCAAACTAAGATGCTTCTGTACATCAAAGGTAACACTCAGCAAAATAAAGAAGCGTCTAACAGATTGGGGAAAATATTTGCAAGCCATGCAGCTGATGCAGGATTAGTATCGAGGATTTACAAAAAGGGGCCAGCACAGTGGCATAGCTGGTAAAGCCACTGCCTGCAGTGCCAGCATCCCATATGGGAGCCAGTTTTAGACCCGGCTGCTCCACTTCCAATCCAGCTCTCTGCTTTGGCCTGGGAAAGCAGTAGAGCATGACACAGGTCCTTGGGCCCCTGCACCCTCATAGGAGACCCGGAGGAAGCTCCTGGCTCCTGGCTTCGGATCGGTGCAGCTCCTGTCGATGCAGCCACCTGGGGAGTGAACCAGGGGATGGAGGACCTCTCTCTCTCTCTCTGTCTCTCCTTCTCTCTCTGTGTAACTCTTATTTTCAAGTAAATAACTAAATCTTTAAAAAAGGATCAAAGGATCTATGAAGAGCTCAAGAAACTCAACAACAGCAAAACAAACAATCCAGTTAAGAGCAAAGGACACGAAGAGGCATTTTTCAAAGGATGAATTTTAAATGGCCAACAGACATTTTTAAAAATGCTCAGGATCACTAGCCATCAGCAAAATGCAAATAAAAATCACAGTGAGTTTTCACTTCACCACGGTTAGAATAGCTCTCATCTGGCCAGCGCCGCAGCTCAACAGGCTAATCCTCCACTTTGTAGCATGGCACACCGGGTTCTAGTCCCGGTCGGGGCGCCGGATTCTGCCCCGGTTGCCCCTCTTCCAGGCCAGCTCTCTGCTGTGGCCAGGGAGTGCAGTGAAGGATGGCCCAAGTACTTGGGCCCTGCACCCCATGGGAGACCAGGATAAGTACCTGGCTCCTACGATCGGATCAGCGTGGTGCGCCGGCCACAGTGCGCCGGCCACGGCGGCCATTGGAAGGTGAATCAATGGCAAAAGGAAGACCTTTCTGTCGGTCTCTCTCTGTCTCTCTCTCTCACTCTCCACTCTGCCTGTCAAAAAAATAAAAATAAAAAAATAAAAAAAGAATAGCTCTCATCCAAAAATTAAAAAAAAACACACACACACAATAAATACTTGTGAGGATATAGGAGAAAAGTACCCTAATACACTGCTGGTAGGAATGTAAATGTAGTACAAACATCATGGAAGACAGTATAGAGATTTCTCAGAAACCTGAAAACAGATCTATCATATGACCCAGCCACCCTACTTCCTGGGAATTTACCCAAATGAAATGAAATCAGCATGTGAGTCATCTGTACCCCCATGTTCATTGCAGCTTAATTCACCATAGATAAGATATGGAGTCAACCCAGATGTCCATCAGCTGATGACTGGATAAAGAAAATGTAGTACATATCACTGTGGAACACTATTCAGCCATAAAGGAATAAAATCCTGTATTGCGACAAAGTGGATGCAACTAGAAACCATGTTGTGATATGATTGTTGTTTTCAGCCTTTGAGTATACTCCTGTGGAACTGTGGCCTTCCTACTTTTTACTTGTTGAATATTATGGTTAGTGTTGAGTTAAGCCTGTGATGATAAAGTGGATTGAAATTATGTCTTTGCAAAAATTAAAGGAAAACGAAAGAAGGAAGTAGGGTGATCGAGGGAGACAGGGAGGGAGGGAACTGTACCTATGAAATAGTAATAAACTTGCCCCAAGTGGTGGAGTTGGAAGCATACCAGGGGATTCCAATTCAATCCCATCGAGGTGGCATGTACCAATGCCATCTCACTGTTCCAGGTGATCAGTTTCAGTTCACAGTTGGTCATGGTGAAGGGACTGGGAATCAAAGGGAACACATAGACAAGTCTAGTACCTGCTAACGCTAACCGATGGAGTAAATAAAGGGGAGAGTGATCCAACATGGGAAGTGAGATACTCAGCAGACTCATAGAATGGCAGATGTCCTAAATAGCACTCTGGCCTCAGAATCAGCCCTAAAGGCATTCGGAGCTGGCTGAAAAGCTCATGAGAGTATTTCAGGCATGGAAAGCCAAGACACTCTGGCAAAAGATCTCTGCGAGTGAGATCCCAGTGGAAAGAACAGGTCATCAAAGAAGGAGGTACCTTTCTCTGAAGGGAGGAGAGAACCTCCACTTTGACTATGACCTTGTCTAAACAAGATAAGAGTCGGAGAACTCAGAGGGCTTCCATAGCCTTGGAAACTCATGACTGGAGCATAGGGAGATTACTGATGCCATAGACAGGAGTGTCAATTGGTAAAGTCAACAACAGGAGTCACTGTGCACTTACTCCTCATGTAGGATCTCTATCCTTAATGTGCTGTACATTGAGATTTAATGCTATAATGAGTACTCAAACAATATATTTCACTTTGTGTTTCTATGGGGGTGCAAACTGTTGAAATCCTTACTTAATGCATACTAAACTGATCCTCTGTAAAAAAAAAAAAAAAAGAAAAAAAAAAAGAAAAAAAAAAAAAGAAATTATCAATTCCAAACTTGACTCTCACTGGGATTAAACATGACAATAGGTCTGCTCTGATTTCATCATCATTTAAAAAAATCATCTATTATTTTTCACTTTGTGTTTCTGTGTGGGAGCAAACTGTTGAAATCCATACTTAATGTATACTAAGCTGATCTTCTGTATATTAAGATAATCGAAAATGAATCTTGATGTGAATGGAAGGGGAGAGGGAGTGGGAAAGGGGAGGGTTGTGGGTGGGAGGGACGGTATGGGGGGGAAGCCATTGTAATCCATAAGTCGTACTTTGGAAAATTATATGCATTAAATAAAAGTTTAAAAAAAAAACAATAAAAAAAAAAAAAAAAAAAAAAAAAGAGAAAACAATACCATTTCCAATACCTACAAAAAAGTAAAATGTCTGGAAATGAATTT